>NC_060180.1:219900-289900 GCF_021184085.1 Oncorhynchus gorbuscha | reverse complement strand
GGTTGTCCCTGTTATAGCCCTGTGGTTGTCCCTGTGGTTGTCCCTGTTATAGCCCTGTGGTTGTCCCTGTTATAGCCCTGTCCACAGCCCTGTGGTTGTCCCTGTTATAGTCCTGTGGTTGTCCCTGTTATAGCCCTGTGGTTGTCCCTGTTATAGCCCTGTGATTGTCCCTGTTATAGCCCTGTGGTTGTCCATGTTATAGCCCTGTGGTTGTCCCTGTTATAGCCCTGTGGTTGTCCCTGTTATAGCCCTGTGGTTGTCCCTGTTATAGCCCTGTGGTTGTCCCTGTTATAGCCCTGTGGTTGTCCCTGTTATAGCCCTGTGGTTGTCCCTGTTATAGCCCTGTGGTTGTCCCTGTTATAGCCCTGTGGTTGTCCCTGTTATAGCCCTGTGGTTGTCCCTGTTACAGCCCTGTGGTTGTCCCTGTTATAGCCCTGTCCACAGCCCTGTGGTTGTCCCTGTTATAGCCCTGTCCACAGCCCTGTGGTTGTCCCTTTATAGCCCTGTGGTAGTCCCTGTTATAGCCCTGTGGTTGTCCCTGTTATAGCCCTGTGGTTGTCCCTGTTATAGCCCTGTCCACAGCCCTGTGGTTGTCCCTGTTATAGCCCTGTCCACAGCCCTGTAGTTGTCCCTGTTATGGCCCTGTCCACAGCCCTGTGGTTGTCCCTGTTATAGCCCTGTGGTTGTCCCTGTTATAGCCCTGTGGTTGTCCCTGTGGTTGTCCCTGTTATAGTCCTGTCCACAGCCCTGTGGTTGTCGCTGTTATAGCCCTGTGGTAGTCCCTGTTATAGCCCTGTGGTTGTCCCTGTTATAGCCCTGTCCACAGCCCTGTGGTTGTCCCTGTTATAACCCTGTGGTTGTCCCTGTTATAGACATGTCCACAGCCCATGTAATGGGGTATGTTTAAATAATATGGACTACAGTACTATGATGTGATGTTATTTTGTGCAGAACTGCAGATTTAAACGTTGTATATGATGTTACTGAGATGTGGTGTCTTATTCCATCATGACTTGCATTTCTGTAATTAACTTTTTATAATCACCTTTCTATCTATGAATAACTTGGCTAATTAAATTGTTCTCTCTCTGAGCCAGAAGTGTATTCAAGGGCAGTACTGGGAGTCAGGGAGCCCAGAAACAATCAGTCGGTGGGTCTATCTGCCAGGAGTCAGGGAGCCCAGAAACAATCAGTCGGTGGGTCTATCTGCCAGGAGTCAGGGAGCCCAGAAACAATCAGTCGGTCGGTCTATCTGCCAGGAGTCAGGGAGCCCAGAAACAATCAGTCGGTCGGTCTATCTGCCAGGAGTCAGAGAGCCCAGAAACAATCAGTCGGTCGGTCTATCTGCCAGGAGTCAGAGAGCCCAGAAACAATCAGTCGGTCGGTCTATCTGCCAGGAGTCAGGGAGCCCAGAAACAATCAGTCGGTCGGTCTATCTGCCAGGAGTCAGGGAGCCCAGAAACAATCAGTCGGTCGGTCTATCTGCCAGGAGTCAGGGAGCCCAGATACAATCAGTCGGTCGGTCTATCTGCCAGGAGTCAGGGAGCCCAGAAACAATCAGTCGGTCGGTCTATCTGCCAGGAGTCAGGGAGCCCAGAAACAATCAGTCGGTCGGTCTATCTGCCAGGAGTCAGAGAGCCCAGAAACAATCAGTCGGTCGGTCTATCTGCCAGGAGTCAGGGAGCCCAGATACAATCAGTCGGTCGGTCTATCTGCCAGGAGTCAGGGAGCCCAGATACAATCAGTCGGTCGGTCTATCTGCCAGGAGTCAGAGAGCCCAGAAACAATCAGTCGGTGGGTCGGTCTGCCAGCCAGCCAGCCAGTCAGTCAGTCACCCAGTCAGTCAGTCAGTCAGTCAGTTACCCAGTCAGTCAGCCAGTCAGTCAGTCAGTTACCCAGTCAGTCAGTCAGTTACCCAGTCAGTTAGTCACCCAGTCAGTCAGTCAGTTACCCAGTCAGTCAGCCAGTCAGTCAATCAGTCAGTCAGTTACCCAGTCAGTCAGCCACCCAGTCAGTCAGTCAGTTACCCAGTCAGTCAGCCAGTCAGTCAGTCACCAAGTCAGTCAGTCAGTCAGTTACCCAGCCAGCCACCCAGTCAGTCAGTCAGTCAGTCAGTCAGTTACCCAGTCAGTCAGCCAGTCAGTCAGTCAGTCAGTTACCCAGTCAGTCAGTCAGTCAGTCAGTTACCCAGTCAGTCAGTTACCCAGTCAGTCAGTTAGTCAGTCAGTTACCCAGTCAGTCAGTCAGTTACCCAGTCAGTCAGTCAGTTACCCAGTCAGTTACCCAGTCAGTTAGTCACCCAGTCAGTCAGTCAGTTACCCAGTCAGTCAGCCACCCAGTCAGTCAGTCAGTTACCCAGTCAGTCAGCCAGTCAGTCAGTCAGTCACCCAGTCAGTCAGTCAGTCAGTCAGTCAGTTACCCAGCCAGTCAGCCAGCCAGCCAGTCAGTCAGTCACCCAGTCAGTCAGTCAGTTACCCAGTCAGTCATTCGGTCAGTCAGTCAGTCAGTCAGTCAGTCAGTCAGTCAGTCAGTCAGTCAGTCAGTCAGTCAGTCAGTTACCCAGTCAGTCAGTCAGTCAGTCAGTCAGTCAGTTACCCAGTCAGTCAGCCAGTCACCCAGTCAGTCAGTCAGTCAGTTAGTCAGTTACCCAGTCAGTCAGTCACCCAGTCAGTCAGTCAGTCAGTTAGTCAGTTACCCAGTCAGTCAGTCAGTTAGTCACCCAGTCAGTCAGTCAGTCAGTTAGTCAGTTACCCAGCCAGTCAGTCAGTCAGTCAGTCAGTCAGTTAGTCACCCAGTCAGTCAGTCAGTCAGTTAGTCAGTTACCCAGCCAGTAAGCCAGCCAGTCAGTCAGTCACCCAGTCAGTCACCCAGTCATTCAGTCAGTCAGTCACCCAGTCAGTCAGTCAGTCACCCAGTCAGTCACCCAGTCAGTCAGTCAGTTAGTCAGTTTCCCAGTCAGTCAGTCAGTCAGTTGGTTACCCAGTCAGTTAGTCAGCCAGTCAGCCAGTTAGTTAGTCAGTCAGCCAGCCAGCTAGCCAGCCAGTCAATAAGTTACCCAGCCAGTCAGTCAGTTACCCAGCCAGTCAGCCAGCCAGCCAGTCAGTCAGTCACCCAGTCAGTCAGTCAGTTACCCAGTCAGTCATTCAGTCAGTCAGTCAGTTACCCAGTCAGTCAGCCAGTTACCCAGTCAGTCATTCAGTCAGTCAGTCAGTCAGTCACCCAGTCAGTCAGTCAGTTACCCAGTCAGTCAGTCAATCAGTCAGTCAGTCAGTCAGTCAGTCAGTCAGTCAGTCACCCAGTCAGTTAGTCAGTCACCCAGTCAGTTAGTCAGTTACCCAGTCAGTCAGTCAGTCAGTCAGTCACCCAGTCAGTTACCCAGTCAGTCAGCCAGCCAGTCAGTCACCCAGTCAGTCAGTCAGTCAGTCAGTTACCCAGTTAGTCAGCCAGTCAGTCAGTCACCCAGTCAGTCAGTCACCGAGTCAGTCACCCAGTCAGTCACCCAGTCAGTCACCCAGTCAGTCAGTCAGTCAGTCAGTCAGTCAGTCACCCAGTCAGTCACCCAGTCAGTCAGTTAGTCAGTTTCCCAGTCAGTCAGTCAGCCAGTCAGTTGGTTACCCAGTCAGTTAGTCAGCCAGCCAGTTAGTTAGTCAGTCAGCCAGCCAGCTAGCCAGCCAGTCAATAAGTTACCCAGTCAGCCAGTCAGTCAGTCAGTCAGTCAGTCAGTCAGTCAGTCAGTCAGTTACCCAGTCAGTCAGTTAGTCAGTCAGTTACCCAGTCAGTCAGTCAGTTACCCAGTCAGTCAGTCAGTTACCCAGTCAGTTACCCAGTCAGTTAGTCACCCAGTCAGTCAGTCAGTTACCCAGTCAGTCAGCCACCCAGTCAGTCAGTCAGTTACCCAGTCAGTCAGCCAGTCAGTCAGTCAGTCACCCAGTCAGTCAGTCAGTCAGTCAGTCAGTCAGTTACCCAGCCAGTCAGCCAGCCAGCCAGTCAGTCAGTCACCCAGTCAGTCAGTCAGTTACCCAGTCAGTCATTCGGTCAGTCAGTCAGTCAGTCAGTCAGTCAGTCAGTCAGTCAGTCAGTCAGTCAGTCAGTCAGTCAGTTACCCAGTCAGTCAGTCAGTCAGTCAGTCAGTCAGTTACCCAGTCAGTCAGCCAGTCACCCAGTCAGTCAGTCAGTCAGTTAGTCAGTTACCCAGTCAGTCAGTCACCCAGTCAGTCAGTCAGTCAGTTAGTCAGTTACCCAGTCAGTCAGTCAGTTAGTCACCCAGTCAGTCAGTCAGTCAGTTAGTCAGTTACCCAGCCAGTCAGTCAGTCAGTCAGTCAGTCAGTTAGTCACCCAGTCAGTCAGTCAGTCAGTTAGTCAGTTACCCAGCCAGTAAGCCAGCCAGTCAGTCAGTCACCCAGTCAGTCACCCAGTCATTCAGTCAGTCAGTCACCCAGTCAGTCAGTCAGTCACCCAGTCAGTCACCCAGTCAGTCAGTCAGTTAGTCAGTTTCCCAGTCAGTCAGTCAGTCAGTTGGTTACCCAGTCAGTTAGTCAGCCAGTCAGCCAGTTAGTTAGTCAGTCAGCCAGCCAGCTAGCCAGCCAGTCAATAAGTTACCCAGCCAGTCAGTCAGTTACCCAGCCAGTCAGCCAGCCAGCCAGTCAGTCAGTCACCCAGTCAGTCAGTCAGTTACCCAGTCAGTCATTCAGTCAGTCAGTCAGTTACCCAGTCAGTCAGCCAGTTACCCAGTCAGTCATTCAGTCAGTCAGTCAGTCAGTCAGTCACCCAGTCAGTCAGTCAGTTACCCAGTCAGTCAGTCAATCAGTCAGTCAGTCAGTCAGTCAGTCAGTCAGTCAGTCACCCAGTCAGTTAGTCAGTCACCCAGTCAGTTAGTCAGTTACCCAGTCAGTCAGTCAGTCAGTCACCCAGTCAGTTACCCAGTCAGTCAGCCAGCCAGTCAGTCACCCAGTCAGTCAGTCAGTCAGTCAGTTACCCAGTTAGTCAGCCAGTCAGTCAGTCACCCAGTCAGTCAGTCAGTCAGTCAGTCAGTCAGTCAGTTACCCAGTCAGTCAGTCAGTCAGTCAGTTAGTTAGTCACCCAGTCAGTCAGTCAGTCAGTTACCCAGCCAGTCAGCCAGCCAGTCAGTCAGTCAGTCACCGAGTCAGTCACCCAGTCAGTCAGTCAGTCAGTCACCCAGTCAGTCAGTCACCCAGTCAGTCACCCAGTCAGTCAGTCAGTCACCCAGTCAGTCACCCAGTCAGTCAGTCAGTTAGTCAGTTTCCCAGTCAGTCAGTCAGCCAGTCAGTTGGTTACCCAGTCAGTTAGTCAGCCAGTCAGCCAGTTAGTTAGTCAGTCAGCCAGCCAGCTAGCCAGCCAGTCAATAAGTTACCCAGCCAGTCAGTCAGTTACCCAGCCAGTCAGCCAGCCAGCCAGTCAGTCAGTCACCCAGTCAGTCAGTCAGTTACCCAGTCAGTCAGCCAGTCACCCAGTCAGTCAGTCAGTCAGTCAGTTACCCAGTCAGTCAGCCACCCAGTCAGTCAGTCAGTTACCCAGTCAGCCAGTCAGTCAGTCACCCAGTCAGTCAGTTACCCAGTCAGTCAGTCAGTCAGTTAGTCAGTCAGTTACCCAGTCAGTCAGTCAGCCAGTCAGTCAGTCAGTCAGTTACCCAGTCAGTCAGTCAGTCAGTTACCCAGTCAGTCAGCCAGTCAGTCAGTCAGTCAGTCAGTCAGTCAGTTACCCAGTCAGTCAGCCACCCAGTCAGTCAGTCAGTTACCCAGTCAGCCAGTCAGTCAGTCAGTCACCCAGTCAGTCAGTCAGTCAGTCAGTTACCCAGCCAGTCAGCCAGCCAGCCAGTCAGTCAGTCACCCAGTCAGTCAGTCAGTTACCCAGTCAGTCATTCGGTCAGTCAGTCAGTCAGTCAGTCAGTCAGTCAGTCAGTCAGTCAGTTAGTTACCCAGTCAGTCAGCCAGTCAGTCAGTCACCCAGTCAGTCAGTCAGTCAGTTACCCAGTTACCCAGTCAGTCAGCCAGTCACCCAGTCAGTCAGTCAGTTAGTCAGTTACCCAGTCAGTCAGTCACCCAGTCAGTCAGTCAGTCAGTTAGTCAGTTACCCAGTCAGTCAGTCAGTCAGTCACCCAGTCAGTCAGTTACCCAGTCAGTCAGTCAGTTACCCAGTCAGTCAGTCAGTTACCCAGTTAGTCAGCCAGTCAGTCAGTCACCCAGTCAGTCAGTCAGTCAGTCAGATACCCAGTCAGTCAGTCAGTCAGTCAGTCAGTCAGTTAGTCACCCAGTCAGTCAGTCAGTCAGTTAGTCAGTTACCCAGCCAGTCAGCCAGCCAGTCAGTCAGTCACCCAGTCAGTCAGTCAGTCACCCAGTCAGTCAGTCAGTCACCCAGTCAGTCAGTCAGTCAGTTAGTCAGTTTCCCAGTCAGTCAGTCAGCCAGTCAGTTGGTTACCCAGTCAGTTAGTCAGCCAGTCAGCCAGTTAGTTAGTCAGTCAGCCAGCCAGCTAGCCAGCCAGTCAATAACTTACCCAGCCAGTCAGTCAGTTACCCAGCCAGTCAGCCAGCCAGTCAGTCACCCAGTCAGTCAGTCAGTTACCCAGTCAGTCAGCCAGCCAGTCAGTCACCCAGTCAGTCAGTCAGTCAGTCAGTCAGTCAGTCAGTTACCCAGTCAGTCAGCCAGTTACCCAGTCAGTCATTCAGTCAGTCAGTCAGTCAGTCACCCAGTCAGTCAGTCAGTTACCCAGTCAGTCAGTCAGTCAGTTACCCAGTCAGTCATTCAGTCAGTCAGTCAGTCAGTTACCCAGTCAGTCAGCCAGTCAGTCAGTCACCCAGTCAGTCAGTCAGTCAGTTACCCAGTCAGTCAGTCAGTCAATCAGTCAGTCAGTCAGTCAGTCAGTCACCCAGTCAGTCAGTTACCCAGTCAGTCAGCCAGCCAGTCAGTCACCCAGTCAGTCAGTCAGTCAGTTACCCAGTTAGTCAGCCAGTCAGTCAGTCACCCAGTCAGTCAGTTACCCAGTCAGTCAGTCAGTCAGTCAGTCAGTCAGTCAGTCAGTTACCCAGTCAGTCAGTCAGTCAGTCAGTCAGTTAGTTAGTCACCCAGTCAGTCAGTCAGTCAGTTAGTCAGTTACCCAGCCAGTCAGCCAGCCAGTCAGTCAGTCACCGAGTCAGTCACCCAGTCAGTCAGTCAGTCAGTCAGTCACCCAGTCAGTCAGTCAGTCAGTCACCCAGTCAGTCACCCAGTCAGTCAGTTAGTCAGTTTCCCAGTCAGTCAGCCAGTCAGTTGGTTACCCAGTCAGTTAGTCAGCCAGCCAGTTAGTTAGTCAGTCAGCCAGCCAGCTAGCCAGCCAGTCAATAAGTTACCCAGTCAGCCAGTCAGTCAGTCAGTCAGTCAGTCAGTCAGTCAGTCAGTTACCCAGTCAGTCAGTCAGTTAGTCAGTCAGCTACCCAGTCAGTCAGTCAGTTACCCAGTCAGTCAGTCAGTTACCCAGTCAGTTACCCAGTCAGTTAGTCACCCAGTCAGTCAGTCAGTTACCCAGTCAGTCAGCCAGTCAGTCAGTCAGTTACCCAGTCAGTCAGCCACCCAGTCAGTCAGTTACCCAGTCAGTCAGCCAGTCAGTCAGTCAGTCACCCAGTCAGTCAGTCAGTCAGTCAGTCAGTCAGTCAGTCAGTCAGTTACCCAGCCAGTCAGCCAGCCAGCCAGTCAGTCAGTCACCCAGTCAGTCAGTTACCCAGTCAGTCATTCGGTCAGTCAGTCAGTCAGTCAGTCAGTCAGTCAGTCAGTCAGTCAGTCAGTCAGTTACCCAGTCAGTCAGCCAGTCAGTCAGTCACCCAGTCAGTCAATCAGTCAGTTACCCAGTTACCCAGTCAGTCAGCCAGTCAGTCAGTCAGTCAGTTAGTCAGTTACCCAGTCAGTCAGTCACCCAGTCAGTCAGTCAGTCAGTTAGTCAGTTACCCAGTCAGTCAGTCAGTCAGTCAGTCACCCAGTCAGTCAGTTACCCAGTCAGTCAGTCAGTTACCCAGTTAGTCAGCCAGTCAGTCAGTCACCCAGTCAGTCAGTCAGTCAGTTACCCAGTCAGTTACCCAGTCAGTCAGTCAGTCAGTCAGTTAGTCACCCAGTCAGTCAGTCAGTCAGTTAGTCAGTTACCCAGCCAGTCAGCCAGCTAGTCAGTCAGTCACCCAGTCAGTCACCCAGTCATTCAGTCAGTCAGTCACCCAGTCAGTCAGTCAGTCACCCAGTCAGTCACCCAGTCAGTCAGTCAGTTAGTCAGTTTCCCAGTCAGTCAGTCAGCCAGTCAGTTGGTTACCCAGTCAGTTAGTCAGCCAGTCAGCCAGTTAGTTAGTCAGTCAGCCAGCCAGCTAGCCAGCCAGTCAATAAGTTACCCAGCCAGTCAGTCAGTTACCCAGCCAGTCAGCCAGCCAGCCAGTCAGTCAGTCACCCAGTCAGTCAGTCAGTTACCCAGTCAGTCAGCCAGCCAGTCAGTCACCCAGTCAGTCAGTCAGTTACCCAGTCAGTCATTCAGTCAGTCAGTCAGTTACCCAGTCAGTCAGCCAGTTACCCAGTCAGTCATTCATTCAGTCAGTCAGTCAGTCAGTCAGTCACCCAGTCAGTCAGTCAGTTACCCAGTCAGTCAGTCAGTCAGTCAATCAGTCAGTCAGTCAGTCAGTCACCCAGTCAGTTAGTCAGTCACCCAGTCAGTTAGTCAGTTACCCAGTCAGTCAGTCAGTCAGTCACCCAGTCAGTCAGTTACCCAGTCAGTCAGCCAGTCAGTCAGTCAGTCAGTCAGTCAGTCAGTCAGTCAGTCAGTTACCCAGTCAGTCAGTCAGTCAGTCAGTCAGTCAGTTAGTTAGTCACCCAGTCAGTCAGTCAGTCAGTTACCCAGCCAGTCAGCCAGCCAGTCAGTCAGTCAGTCACCGAGTCAGTCACCCAGTCAGTCAGTCAGTCAGTCACCCAGTCAGTCAGTCAGTCACCCAGTCAGTCACCCAGTCAGTCAGTCAGTTAGTCAGTTTCCCAGTCAGTCAGTCAGCCAGTCAGTTGGTTACCCAGTCAGTTAGTCAGCCAGTCAGCCAGTTAGTTAGTCAGTCAGCCAGCCAGCTAGCCAGCCAGTCAATAAGTTACCCAGTCAGCCAGTCAGTCAGTCAGTCAGTCAGTCAGTCAGTCAGTCAGTTAGTCAGTCAGTTACCCAGTCAGTCAGTCAGCCAGTCAGTCAGTCAGTCAGTTACCCAGTCAGTCAGTTACCCAGTCAGTTACCCAGTCAGTTACCCAGTCAGTTAGTCACCCAGTCAGTCAGCCAGTCAGTCAGTCAGTCAGTCAGTTACCCAGTCAGTCAGCCACCCAGTCAGTCAGTCAGTTACCCAGTCAGTCAGCCAGTCAGTCAGTCACCCAGTCAGTCAGTTACCCAGTCAGTCAGTCAGTTAGTCAGTCAGTTACCCAGTCAGTCAGTCAGCCAGTCAGTCAGTCAGTCAGTCAGTCACCCAGTCAGTCAGTCAGTCAGTTAGTCAGTTACCCAGCCAGTCAGCCAGCTAGTCAGTCAGTCACCCAGTCAGTCACCCAGTCATTCAGTCAGTCAGTCACCCAGTCAGTCAGTCAGTCACCCAGTCAGTCACCCAGTCAGTCAGTCAGTTAGTCAGTTTCCCAGTCAGTCAGTCAGCCAGTCAGTTGGTTACCCAGTCAGTTAGTCAGCCAGTCAGCCAGTTAGTTAGTCAGTCAGCCAGCCAGCTAGCCAGCCAGTCAATAAGTTACCCAGCCAGTCAGTCAGTTACCCAGCCAGTCAGCCAGCCAGCCAGTCAGTCAGTCACCCAGTCAGTCAGTCAGTTACCCAGTCAGTCAGCCAGCCAGTCAGTCACCCAGTCAGTCAGTCAGTTACCCAGTCAGTCATTCAGTCAGTCAGTCAGTTACCCAGTCAGTCAGCCAGTTACCCAGTCAGTCATTCATTCAGTCAGTCAGTCAGTCAGTCAGTCACCCAGTCAGTCAGTCAGTTACCCAGTCAGTCAGTCAGTCAGTCAATCAGTCAGTCAGTCAGTCAGTCACCCAGTCAGTTAGTCAGTCACCCAGTCAGTTAGTCAGTTACCCAGTCAGTCAGTCAGTCAGTCACCCAGTCAGTCAGTTACCCAGTCAGTCAGCCAGTCAGTCAGTCAGTCAGTCAGTCAGTCAGTCAGTCAGTCAGTTACCCAGTCAGTCAGTCAGTCAGTCAGTCAGTCAGTTAGTTAGTCACCCAGTCAGTCAGTCAGTCAGTTACCCAGCCAGTCAGCCAGCCAGTCAGTCAGTCAGTCACCGAGTCAGTCACCCAGTCAGTCAGTCAGTCAGTCACCCAGTCAGTCAGTCAGTCACCCAGTCAGTCACCCAGTCAGTCAGTCAGTTAGTCAGTTTCCCAGTCAGTCAGTCAGCCAGTCAGTTGGTTACCCAGTCAGTTAGTCAGCCAGTCAGCCAGTTAGTTAGTCAGTCAGCCAGCCAGCTAGCCAGCCAGTCAATAAGTTACCCAGTCAGCCAGTCAGTCAGTCAGTCAGTCAGTCAGTCAGTCAGTCAGTTAGTCAGTCAGTTACCCAGTCAGTCAGTCAGCCAGTCAGTCAGTCAGTCAGTTACCCAGTCAGTCAGTTACCCAGTCAGTTACCCAGTCAGTTACCCAGTCAGTTAGTCACCCAGTCAGTCAGCCAGTCAGTCAGTCAGTCAGTCAGTTACCCAGTCAGTCAGCCACCCAGTCAGTCAGTCAGTTACCCAGTCAGTCAGCCAGTCAGTCAGTCACCCAGTCAGTCAGTTACCCAGTCAGTCAGTCAGTTAGTCAGTCAGTTACCCAGTCAGTCAGTCAGCCAGTCAGTCAGTCAGTCAGTCAGTTACCCAGTCAGTCAGTCAGTCAGTCAGTTACCCAGTCAGTTACCCAGTCAGTTAGTCACCCAGTCAGTCAGCCAGTCAGTCAGTCAGTCAGTTACCCAGCCAGCCAGCCAGTCAGTCAGTCACCCAGTCAGTCAGTTACCCAGTCAGTCAGCCAGCCAGTCAGTCACCCAGTCAGTCAGTCAGTTACCCAGTCAGTCATTCGGTCAGTCAGTCAGTCAGTCAGTTACCCAGTCAGTCAGCCAGTCAGTCAGTCACCCAGTCAGTCAGTCAGTCAGTTACCCAGTTACCCAGTCAGTCAGCCAGTCACCCAGTCAGTCAGTCAGTCAGTTAGTCAGTCACCCAGTCAGTCAGTCACCCAGTCAGTCAGTCAGTTAGTTAGTCAGTTACCCAGTCAGTCAGTCAGTCAGTCACCCAGTCAGTCAGTTACCCAGTCAGTCAGTCAGTCAGTCAGTCAGTCAGTTACCCAGTTAGTCAGCCAGTCAGTCAGTCAGTCACCCAGTCAGTCAGTCAGTCAGTTACCCAGTTAGTCAGCCAGTCAGTCAGTCACCCAGTCAGTCAGTCAGTCAGTCAGTCAGTCAGTTAGTCACCCAGTCAGTCAGTCAGTCAGTTAGTCAGTTACCCAGCCAGTCAGCCAGCCAGTCAGTCAGTCACCCAGTCAGTCACCCAGTCAGTCAGTCAGTCAGTCACCCAGTCAGTCAGTCAGTCAGTCACCCAGTCAGTCACCCAGTCAGTCAGTCAGCCAGTCAGTTGGTTACCCAGTCAGTTAGTCAGCCAGTCAGCCAGTTAGTTAGTCAGTCAGCCAGCCAGCTAGCCAGCCAGTCAATAAGTTACCCAGTCAGCCAGTCAGTCAGTCAGTCAGTCAGTTACCCAGTCAGTCAGTCAGTCAGTCAGTCAGTCAGTTAGTCAGTCAGCCAGCCAGTCAGCCAGTCAGTCACCCAGTCAGTCACCCAGTCAGTCAGTCAGTCACCCAGTCAGTCACCCAGTCAGTCACCCAGTCAGTCACCCAGTCAGCCAGTCAGTCAGTCACCAGTCAGTCAGTCAGTCAGCCAGCCAGCCAGCCAGCCAGTTAGTCAGTCACCCAGTCAGCCAGTCAGTCAGTCACCAGTCAGCCAGTTAGTCAGTCACCCAGTCAGCCAGTCAGTCAGTCACCAGTCAGTCAGCCAGCCAGCTACCCAGTCAGCCAGTCAGCCAGTTAGTCACCAGCCAGTCACCCAGTCAGCCAATCACCAAGTCAGCCAGTCAGTCAGTCACCAGTCAGTCAGCCAGTTAGTCTGCCAGCCAGTCAGCCAGTTAGTCAGTCACCCAGTCAGCCAGTCAGTCAGTCACCAAGTCAGTCACCAAGTCAGTCACCCAGTCAGCCAGTCAACCAGTCAGTCAGTCACCCAGTCAGTCAGTCAGTCAGTCAGTCACCCAGTCAGTCAGTCACCCAGTCAGTCAGCCAGTCAATCAGTCAGCCAGTCAGTCAGCCAGCCAGCCAGTCAGTCAAACAGTTAGCCAGTCCTCCAGCCAGAGCGATACAGGGAGTCAGGTAGAAGGAGAGGTGGGGGGGTAGAGATACAGAGAGGCAGGTAGAAGGAGAGGTGGGGGGGGTAGAGATACAGAGAGGCAGGTAGAAGGAGAGGTGGGGGGTAGAGATACAGAGAGGCAGGTAGAAGGAGAGGTGGGGGGGGTAGAGGTACAGAGAGGCAGGTAGAAGGAGAGGTGGGGGGGGTAGAGATACAGAGAGACAGGTAGAAGGAGAGGTGGGGGGGGTAGAGATACAGAGAGGCAGGTAGAAGGAGAGGTGGGGGGGGTAGAGATACAGAGAGGCAGGTAGAAGGAGAGGTGGGGGGGTAGAGGTACAGAGAGGCAGGTAGAAGGAGAGGTGGGGGGGGGTAGAGGTACAGAGAGGCAGGTAGAAGGAGAGGTGGGGGGGGTAGAGATACAGAGAGACAGGTAGAAGGAGAGGTGGGGGGGGGTAGAGGTACAGAGAGGCAGGTAGAAGGAGAGGTGGGGGGGTAGAGGTACAGAGAGGCAGGTAGAAGGAGAGGTGGGGGGGGGGTAGAGGTACAGAGAGGCAGGTAGGAGAGGTGGGGGGGGTAGAGATACAGAGAGGCAGGTAGAAGGAGAGGTGGGGGGGGTAGAGATACAGAGAGGCAGGTAGAAGGAGAGGTGGGGGGGTAGAGGTACAGAGAGGCAGGTAGAAGGAGAGGTGGGGGGGGTAGAGGTACAGAGAGGCAGGTAGAAGGAGAGGTGGGGGGTAGAGATACAGAGAGGCAGGTAGAAGGAGAGGTGGGGGGGTAGAGATACAGAGAGACAGGTAGAAGGAGAGGTGGGGGGGGTAGAGGTACAGAGAGGCAGGTAGAAGGAGAGGTGGGGGGGGGGGGGGTAGAGATACAGAGAGGCAGGTAGAAGGAGAGGTGGGGGGGTAGAGATACAGAGAGGCAGGTAGAAGGAGAGGTGGGGGGTAGAGGTACAGAGAGGCAGGTAGAAGGAGAGGTGGGGGGGTAGAGATACAGAGAGGCAGGTAGAAGGAGAGGTGGGGGGGTAGAGGTACAGAGAGGCAGGTAGAAGGAGAGGTGGGGGGGGTAGAGGTACAGAGAGGCAGGTAGAAGGAGAGGTGGGGGGGTAGAGATACAGAGAGGCAGGTAGAAGGAGAGGTGGGGGGGGTAGAGGTACAGAGAGGCAGGTAGAAGGAGAGGTGGGGGGTAGAGATACAGAGAGGCAGGTAGAAGGAGAGGTGGGGGGGGGAGATACAGAGAGGCAGGTAGAAGGAGAGGTGGGGGGGGGTAGAGATATAGGGAGGCAGGTAGAAGGAGAGGTGGGGGGGGTAGAGATATAGAGAGACAGGTAGAAGGAGAGGTGGGGGGGTAGAGGTACAGAGAGGCAGGTAGAAGGAGAGGTGGGGGGGTAGAGGTACAGAGAGGCAGGTAGAAGGAGAGGTGGGGGGTAGAGATACAGAGAGGCAGGTAGAAGGAGAGGTGGGGGGGGGTAGAGGTACAGAGAGGCAGGTAGAAGGAGAGGTGGGGGGGTAGAGGTACAGAGAGACAGGTAGAAGGAGAGGTGGGGGGGTAGAGGTACAGAGAGGCAGGTAGAAGGAGAGGTGGGGGGTAGAGGTACAGAGAGGCAGGTAGAAGGAGAGGTGGGGGGGGGTAGAGATACAGAGAGGCAGGTAGAAGGAGAGGATGTGACTGTAAGTAGACGGAAAGTGTGTAAAGATAAAAGACCAAGAGAGATTGGAAGAGAAGCAGCATGTGTGAGAGCTCAACATTTAATTAGTAAACCGTGCACAGCACTCCCAGCACGCTGAAGAGTGAGCAGGGAAAGGAAAAAAGAACATGGAACTGAATGGCTTCAGTAGTTACAGTCTAACAGAATTACAGCTATGAGGAGGGACCAGGTTAATACTGACTGATGGAGGGACCAGGTTAGTAATGACTGATGGAGGGACCAGGTTAATAATGACTGATGGAGGGACCAGGTTAGTAATGACTGATGGAGGGACCAGGTTAGTAATGACTGATGGAGGGACCAGGTTAGTAATGACTGATGGAGGGACCAGGTTAGTAATGACTGATGGAGGGACCAGGTTAATAATGACTGATGGAGGGACCAGGTTAATAATGACTGATGGAGGGACCAGGTTAATAATGACTGATGGAGGGACCAGGTTAGTATGGAGGGACCAGGTTAATAATGACTGATGGAGGGACCAGGTTAGTAATGACTGATGGAGGGACCAGGTTAGTAATGACTGATGGAGGGACCAGGTTAATAATGACTGATGGAGGGACCAGGTTAATAATGACTGATGGAGGGACCAGGTTAGTATGGAGGGACCAGGTTAGTAATGACTGATGGAGGGACCAGGTTAGTAATGACTGATGGAGGGACCAGGTTAATAATGACTGGTGGAGGGACCAGGTTAGTAATGACTGATGGAGGGACCAGGTTAGTAATGACTGATGGAGGGACCAGGTTAGTAATGACTGATGGAGGGACCAGGTTAGTAATGACTGATGGAGGGACCAGGTTAGTACTGACTGATGGAGGGACCAGGTTAGTAATGACTGATGGAGGGACCAGGTTAGTATGGAGGGACCAGGTTAGTAATGACTGATGGAGGGACCAGGTTAGTAATGACTGATGGAGGGACCAGGTTAATAATGACTGATGGAGGGACCAGGTTAATAATGACTGATGGAGGGACCAGGTTAGTATGGAGGGACCAGGTTAGTAATGACTGATGGAGGGACCAGGTTAATAATGACTGATGGAGGGACCAGGTTAGTAATGACTGATGGAGGGACCAGGTTAATAATGACTGATGGAGGGACCAGGTTAGTATGGAGGGACCAGGTTAATAATGACTGATGGAGGGACCAGGTTAGTATGGAGGGACCAGTTGTCTCCACCTCTCCTCAGCCCTTCTCCATCTCTCCTCAGCCGCTATCTCTCCTGTCCCTCTCAGCCTCTCCTCAGCCTCTCCACCTCTCCTCAGCCTCTCTACCTCTCCTCAGCCCTTCTCCACCTCTCCTCAACCCTTCTCCATCTCTCCTCAGCCTCTCCACCTCTCCTCAGCCCTTCTCCATCTCTCCTCAGCCCTTCTCCACCTCTCCTCAGCCCTTCTCCATCTCTCCTCAGCCGCTATCTCTCCTGTCCCTCTCAACCTCTCCTCAACCCCTCTCTTCCTCTCCTCAGCCGCTATCTCTCCTGTCCCTCTCAGCCTCTCCTCAGCCCTTCTCCATCTCTCCTCAGCCCTTCTCCATCTCTCCTCAGCCTCTCCACCTCTCCTCAGCCCTTCTCCATCTCTCCTCAGCCCTTCTCCACCTCTCCTCAGCCCTTCTCCATCTCTCCTCAGCCGCTATCTCTCCTGTCCCTCTCAGCCTCTCCTCAGCCCTTCTCCATCTCTCCTCAGCCCTTCTCCATCTCTCCTCAGCCTCTCCACCTCTCCTCAGCCCTTCTCCATCTCTCCTCAGCCCTTCTCCACCTCTCCTCAACCCTTCTCCATCTCTCCTCAGCCTCTCCACCTCTCCTCAGCCCTTCTCCATCTCTCCTCAGCCTCTCCACCTCTCCTCAGCCCTTCTCCACCTCTCCTCAGCCTCTCCACCTCTCCTCAGCCCTTCTCCACCTCTCCTCAGCCTCTCCACCTCTCCTCAGCCCTTCTCCACCTCTCCTCAGCCTCTCCACCTCTCCTCAGCCCTTCTCCACCTCTCCTCAGCCCTTCTCCATCTCTCCTCAGCCCTTCTCCACCTCTCCTCAGCCCTTCTCCATCTCTCCTCAGCCCTTCTCCATCTCTCCTCAGCCCTTCTCCATCTCTCCTCAGCCCCTCTCCACCTCTCCTCAGCCCTTCTCCACCTCTCCTCAGCCCTTCTCCATCTCTCCTCAGCCCTTCTCCACCTCTCCTCAGCCCTTCTCCACCTCTCCTCAGCCCTTCTCCATCTCTCCTCAGCCCTTCTCCATCTCTCCTCAGCCCTTCTCCACCTCTCCTCAGCCCCTCTCCACCTCTCCTCAGCCCCTCTCCTCAGCCTCTCCACCTCTCCTCAGCCCCTCTCCACCTCTCCTCAGCCCCTCTCCACCTCTCCTCAGCCCCTCTCCTCAGCCTCTCCACCTCTCCTCAGCCCCTCTCCTCAGCCTCTCCACCTCTCCTCAGCCCCTCTCCTCAGCCTCTCCACCTCTCCTCAGCCCCTCTCCACCTCTCCTCAGCCCCTCTCCACCTCTCCTCAGCCCCTCTCCACCTCTCCTCAGCCCCTCTCCTCAGCCTCTCCACCTCTCCTCAGCCCCTCTCCACCTCTCCTCAGCCCCTCTCCTCAGCCCTTCTCCATCTCTCCTCAGCCTCTCAACCTCTCCTCAGCCCTTCTCCACCTCTCCTCAGCCTCTCCACCTCTCCTCAGCCCTTCTCCACCTCTCCTCAACCCTTCTCCATCTCTCCTCAGCCCTTCTCCATCTCTCCTCAGCCCCTCTCCATCTCTCCTCAGCCCTTCTCCACCTCTCCTCAGCCCCTCTCCTCAGCCCTTCTCCATCTCTCCTCAGCCCTTCTCCATCTCTCCTCAGCCTCTCAACCTCTCCTCAGCCCTTCTCCACCTCTCCTCAGCCCTTCTCCATCTCTCCTCAGCCCTTCTCCATCTCTCCTCAGCCCTTCTCCATCTCTCCTCAGCCCTTCTCCACCTCTCCTCAGCCCTTCTCCACCTCTCCTCAACCCTTCTCCATCTCTCCTCAGCCTCTCCACCTCTCCTCAGCCCTTCTCCATCTCTCCTCAGCCTCTCTACCTCTCCTCAGCCCTTCTCCATCTCTCCTCAGCCCTTCTCCACCTCTCCTCAGCCCTTCTCCATCTCTCCTCAGCCCTTCTCCATCTCTCCTGTCCCTCTCAGCCTCTCCTCAGCCCTTCTCCACCTCTCCTCAGCCCTTCTCCATCTCTCCTCAGCCCTTCTCCACCTCTCCTCAGCCCTTCTCCATCTCTCCTCAGCCGCTATCTCTCCTGTCCCTCTCAGCCTCTCCTCAGCCCTTCTCCACCTCTCCTCAGCCTCTCCACCTCTCCTCAGCCTCTCCACCTCTCCTCAGCCCCTCTCCACCTCTCCTCAGCCCTTCTCCACCTCTCCTCAGCCCTTCTCCATCTCTCCTCAGCCCTTCTCCATCTCTCCTCAGCCCTTCTCCATCTCTCCTCAGCCCTTCTCCATCTCTCCTCAGCCCTTCTCCATCTCTCCTCAGCCCTTCTCCATCTCTCCTCAGCCCTTCTCCACCTCTCCTCAGCCCTTCTCCATCTCTCCTCAGCCCTTCTCCACCTCTCCTCAGCCCTTCTCCATCTCTCCTCAGCCCCTCTCCTCAGCCCTTCTCCACCTCTCCTCAGCCCTTCTCCACCTCTCCTCAGCCCTTCTCCACCTCTCCTCAGCCCTTCTCCACCTCTCCTCAGCCCTTCTCCATCTCTCCTCAGCCCTTCTCCATCTCTCCTCAGCCCTTCTCCATCTCTCCTCAGCCCCTCTCCACCTCTCCTCAGCCCCTCTCCACCTCTCCTCAGCCCCTCTCCTCAGCCCTTCTCCATCTCTCCTCAGCCCTTCTCCATCTCTCCTCAGCCCTTCTCCATCTCTCCTGTCCCTCTCAGCCTCTCCTCAGCCCTTCTCCACCTCTCCTCAGCCCTTCTCCATCTCTCCTCAGCCCTTCTCCACCTCTCCTCAGCCCTTCTCCATCTCTCCTCAGCCGCTATCTCTCCTGTCCCTCTCAGCCTCTCCTCAGCCCTTCTCCACCTCTCCTCAGCCCTTCTCCACCTCTCCTCAGCCCTTCTCCACCTCTCCTCAGCCCTTCTCCACCTCTCCTCAGCCCTTCTCCACCTCTCCTCAGCCCTTCTCCATCTCTCCTCAGCCCTTCTCCATCTCTCCTCAGCCCTTCTCCACCTCTCCTCAGCCCTTCTCCATCTCTCCTCAGCCCTTCTCCACCTCTCCTCAGCCCTTCTCCACCTCTCCTCAGCCCTTCTCCACCTCTCCTCAGCCCTTCTCCACCTCTCCTCAGCCCTTCTCCATCTCTCCTCAGCCCTTCTCCATCTCTCCTCAGCCCCTCTCCTCAGCCCTTCTCCACCTCTCCTCAGCCCTTCTCCATCTCTCCTCAGCCCTTCTCCATCTCTCCTCAGCCCTTCTCCACCTCTCCTCAGCCCTTCTCCACCTCTCCTCAGCCCTTCTCCACCTCTCCTCAGCCCTTCTCCACCTCTCCTCAGCCCTTCTCCACCTCTCCTCAGCCCTTCTCCACCTCTCCTCAGCCCTTCTCCACCTCTCCTCAGCCCTTCTCCACCTCTCCTCAGCCCTTCTCCACCTCTCCTCAGCCCTTCTCCACCTCTCCTCAGTCCCTCACCACCTCTCCTCAGCCTCTCCACCTCTCCTCAGCTCCTCCCTATCTCTCCTCGGTCCCAATCATCCTCTCTTAACCGCCAGGCTACCTTACCTCATGTCTGTCATCTCTCTCATGCCTCTCGTTACGCAAGGAGATAATCACACTGCACATATTTAGTAATTTGCTGGAGTGTCAGGAAGATGTTGCTGCAGCACAGCGGATCCGCTGGGGGATCAAGTCCGAGCTGGGGGACGCTGTGCAGTGAGATCGGGTTGACGAGCAGAGTGATTGGAATGACGCTGTTATTACTGTCTCTCAGCTATTGTTTTCCTCCCCATTCAATTACTATCACAACCAATTCAATTAATAACAGATGGTTTTTTTTTAAGATGTCATTTAAGAATCAATTTGTTAATTGATCTATTGGAGGTTTTGATGGATTATATTGATTATCCTATAGGTTGTGTGATTGAAGTCATATTTAATATACTTGGGGCCTTGCAGATCAATTCCTTTTGACATGTGGATCAATAATCCATTCAACGTGATTCAGAGCATTACAATGGCTTGAGACATTTATAGAAACGTGTCGCGAGGGACCAGGTCAATAATGACTGATAGGGACCTATAGGTTAAGTGATTGAAGTCATCCATTCAACGTGATTCAGAGTATTACAATGTCTTGAGACATTTATAGAAACGTGTCACGTCATTTTATCTTCCATTGGACGCCACTTAATGTTTACAAGGCGTCGTTATGTGGCACCCTATTCCCTACGTAGTGCACTACTTTTGACCAGGGGCTCCATAGAGAATAAGGGTGCCAGCTGAGACACAACCAATAAGTCCTGTTGGCCACAACGGCATGTGACAGGTCTGGAATCAGCTAACGTTTTATACTGGCTGGTCACACTGAGCAATTACTACAGGTCTGGAATCAGCTAACACTGTATACTGGCTGGTCACACTGAGCAATTACTACAGGTCTGGAATCAGCTAACGCTTTATACTGGCTGGTCACACTGAGCAATTACTACAGGTCTGGAATCAGCTAACGCTTTATACTGGCTGGTCACACTGAGCAATTACTACAGGTCTGGAATCAGCTAACACTGTATACTGGCTGGTCACACTGAGCAATTACTACAGGTCTGGAATCAGCTAACACTTTATACTGGCTGGACACACTGAGCAATTACTACAGGTCTGGAATCAGCTAACACTTTATACTGGCTGGACACACTGAGCAATTACTACAGGTCTGGAATCAGCTAACACTGTATTCATTAGGAATGACTGCTGGAAACACACACACATGGATGACTGTGCTATGGAACGGTGATGAAGGAGTTTATGTCCTAATGCCTTTTACAGCAGAGCAGAGCAGGCCACAGTCAGAAACAGTAGGCTCCTTTTAGAGCAGAGCAGGCCACAGTCAGAAACAGTAGGCTCCTTTTACAGCAGAGCAGGCCACAGTCAGAAACAGTAGGCTCCTTTTACAGCAGAGCAGAGCAGGCCACAGTCAGAAACAGTAGGCTCCTTTTAGAGCAGAGCAGGCCACAGTCAGAAACAGTAGGCTCCTTTTACAGCAGAACAGAGCAGGCCACAGTCAGAAACAGTAGGCTCCTTTTAGAGCAGAGCAGGCCACATTCAGAAACAGTAGGCTCCTTTTACAGCAGAACAGAGCAGGCCACAGTCAGAAACAGTAGGCTCCTTTTAGAGCAGAGCAGGCCACAGTCAGAAACAGTAGGCTCCTTTTACAGCAGAACAGAGCAGGCCACAGTCAGAAACAGTAGGCTCCTTTTACAGCAGAGCAGAGCAGGCCACAGTCAGAAACAGTAGGCTCCTTTTACAGCAGAGCAGAGCAGGCCACAGTCAGAAACAGTAGGCTCCTTTTAGAGCAGAGCAGGCCACAGTCAGAAACAGTAGGCTCCTTTTACAGCAGAGCAGGCCACAGTCAGAAACAGTAGGCTCCTTTTACAGCAGAGCAGAGCAGGCCACAGTCAGAAACAGTAGGCTCCTTTTAGAGCAGAGCAGGCCACAGTCAGAAACAGTAGGCTCCTTTTACAGCAGAACAGAGCAGGCCACAGTCAGAAACAGTAGGCTCCTTTTAGAGCAGAGCAGGCCACAGTCAGAAACAGTAGGCTCCTTTTACAGCAGAACAGAGCAGGCCACAGTCAGAAACAGTAGGCTCCTTTTAGAGCAGAGCAGGCCACAGTCAGAAACAGTAGGCTCCTTTTACAGCAGAACAGAGCAGGCCACAGTCAGAAACAGTAGGCTCCTTTTACAGCAGAATAGAGCAGGCCACAGTCAGAAACAGTAGGCTCCTTTTAGAGCAGAGCAGGCCACAGTCAGAAACAGTAGGCTCCTTTTACAGCAGAACAGAGCAGGCCACAGTCAGAAACAGTAGGCTCCTTTTAGAGCAGAGCAGGCCACAGTCAGAAACAGTAGGCTCCTTTTACAGCAGAACAGAGCAGGCCACAGTCAGAAACAGTAGGCTCCTTTTAGAGTAGAGCAGGCCACAGTCAGAAACAGTAGGCTCCTTTTAGAGTAGAGCAGAGCAGGCCACAGTCAGAAACAGTAGGCTCCTTTTAGAGCAGAGCAGAGCAGGCCACAGTCAGAAACAGTAGGCTCCTTTTAGAGCAAAGCAGAGCAGGCCACAGTCAGAAACAGTAGGCTCCTTTTACAGCAGAGCAGGGCAGGCCACAGTCAGAACAGTAGGCTCCTTTTAGAGCAGAGCAGGCCACAGTCAGAAACAGTAGGCTCCTTTTAGAGCAGAGCAGGCCACAGTCAGAACAGTAGGCTCCTTTTAGAGCAGAGCAGGCCACAGTCAGAAACAGTAGGCTCCTTTTAGAGCAGAGCAGAGCAGGCCACAGTCAGAAACAGTAGGCTCCTTTTAGAGTAGAGCAGAGCAGGCCACAGTCAGAAACAGTAGGCTCCTTTTAGAGCAGAGCAGGCCACAGTCAGAAACAGTAGGCTCCTTTTAGAGCAGAGCAGGCCACAGTCAGAAACAGTAGGCTCCTTTTACAGTAGAGCAGGCCACAGTCAGAACAGTATGCTCCTTTTAGAGCAGAGCAGGCCACAGTCAGAAACAGTAGGCTCCTTTTACAGCAGAGCAGGGCAGGCCACAGTCAGAACAGTAGGCTCCTTTTAGAGCAGAGCAGGCCACAGTCAGAAACTGTAGGCTCCTTTTAGAGCAGAGCAGAGCAGGCCACAGTCAGATACAGTAGGCTCCTTTTAGAGCAGAGCAGGCCACAGTCAGAAACAGTAGGCTCCTTTTAGAACAGAGCAGGCCACAGTCAGAAACAGTAGGCTCCTTTTAGAGCAGAGCAGGCCACAGTCAGAAACAGTAGGCTCCTTTTAGAGCAGAGCAGGCCACAGTCAGAAACAGTAGGCTCCTTTTAGAGCAGAGCAGGCCACAGTCAGAAACAGTAGGCTCCTTTTAGAGCAGAGCAGAGCAGGCCACAGTCAGAAACAGTAGGCTCCATTCTAAGTCATGGCTTTTGTCCTGTGTAGGCATTGTCCAGGATTGCAGTGCTGTGGACTATTCTGTAGTAGTGAATGTTGGAAGAGCAATGACTGATGTTAATTCATCACTAATGTGCCATTTGTGTTGAATTAACTCTCCTTTCCATTTATTTCATGCCAATACAGAAATTCATGATGAAGGTAAGTTCATTACCGTCTGCTGCTCCCCCTTCTGTCACTGTGTGTCTGATCCCCTTCTGTCACTGTGTGTCTGATCCCCTTCTGTCACTGTGTGTCTGATCTCCTTCTGTCACTGTGTGTCTGATCCCCTTCTGTCACTGTGTGTCTGATCCCCTTCTGTCACTGTGTGTCTGATCCCCTTCTGTCACTGTGTGTCTGATCTCCTTCTGTCACTGTGTGTCTGATCTCCTTCTGTCACTGTGTGTCTGATCCCCTTCTGTCACTGTGTGTCTGATCCCCTTCTGTCACTGTGTGTCTGATCCCCTTCTGTCACTGTGTGTCTGATCTCCTAGCTCCTTCTGTCACTGTGTGTCTGATCTCCTAGCTCCTTCTGTCACTGTGTGTCTGATTTCCTTCTGTCACTGTGTGTCTGATCTCCTAGCTCCTTCTGTCACTGTGTGTCTGATCTCCTAGCTCCTTCTGTCACTGTGTGTCTGAGCTCCTAGCTCCTCATCTCTACAAAAACCCTATTATCCCAACATTATCTTCCTAATCACACACAGCTGTACCTGACACCACACACACACTTTCCCACCCTCCCCCAGTCTCATGGACAGTCCGCTGTGTGGTAGGATGGATGGAAACACAGAAGCAGCCTGTCTTTGTCAGATTATCTAGAGGAAACACCTGTATGTTTGTGTGTGTGTGTGTGTGTGTGTCTCTGTGTGCGTGTGTGTGTGTGTGTGTGTGTGTGTGTGTGTGTGTGTGTGTGTGTGTGTGTGTGTGTGTGTGTGTGTGTGTGTGTGTGTGTGTGTGTGTGTGTGTGTGTGTGTGTGTGTGTGTGTGTGTGTGTGTGTGTGTGTGTGCGCGTGCGTGCGTGCGTGCGTGCGTTCGTGGGCGGTGTGAGCAGGCGTGCGTGCATGTTTGTGTGAATGTGGCTGTGTCTGACTGACTGACTAGGCTAGGAGGGGGGGGGGCTGTTAGATGAAGACATGCTAGCCAGGGAACTGTAGGAGGGGGGACTGTTAGATGAAGACATGCTAGCCAGGGAACTGTAGGAGGGGGGCTGTTAGATGAAGACATGCTAGCCAGGGAACTGTAGGAGGGGGGACTGTTAGATGAAGACATGCTAGCCAGGGAACTGTAGAGGGGGGCTGTTAGATGAAGACATGCTAGCCAGGGAACTGTAGGAGGGGGGACTGTTAGATGAAGACATGCTAGCCAGGGAACTGTAGGAGGGGGGACTGTTAGATGAAGACATGCTAGCCAGGGAACTGTAGGAGGGGGGACTGTTAGATGAAGACATGCTAGCCAGGGAACTGTAGGAGGGGGGACTGTTAGATGAAGACATGCTAGCCAGGGAACTGTAGGAGGGGGGCTGTTTGATGAAGACATGCTAGCCTAGCCAGGGTACTGTAGGAGGGAGGGGCTGTTAGATGAAGACATGCTAGCCTAGCCAGGGTACTGTAGGAGGGAGGGGCTGTTAGATGAAGACATGCTAGCCTAGCCAGGGTACTGTAGGAGGGAGGGGCTGTTAGATGAAGACATGCTAGCCTAGCCAGGGTACTGTAGGAGGGAGGGGCTGTTAGATGAAGACATGCTAGTCTAGCCAGGGTACTTTAGGAGGGAGGGGCTGTTAGATGAAGACATTCTAGCCTAGCCAGGGTACTGGGTACTGTATAGGGCTATTTGACCAAGAAGGAAAGTGATGGAGTGCTGCATCAGATGACCTGTCCTCCAGAATCACCCAACCTCAACCCAATTGAGATGGTTTGGGATGAGTTGGACCTCAGAGGGAAGGATGAGTTGGACCTCAGAGGGAAGGATGAGTTGGACCTCAGAGTGAAGGATGAGTTGGACCGCAGAGGGAAGGATGAGTTGGACCTCAGAGGGAAGGATGAGTTGGACCTCAGAGTGAAGGATGAGTTGGACCTCAGAGGGAAGGATGAGTTGGACCGCAGAGGGAAGGATGAGTTGGACGGCAGAGTGAAGGATGAGTTGGACCGCAGAGGGAAGGATGAGTTGGACGGCAGAGTGAAGGATGAGTTGGACCTCAGAGGGAAGGAAAATGCAGCTACCAAATGCTCAGCATATGTGGTAACACCTTCAGGAATGTTGGAAAAGTATTCCAGGTGAAGCTGGTTGAGAGAATGTCAAGAGTGTGCAAAGCTTTAATCAAGGAAATGCGTTGGTACTTTAAAGAATCTGAAATATAAAATACATTTAGATTTATTTAACACTTTTTGGTTACTACATGATTCCATATGTGTTATTTCATAGTTTTGATATCTTCACTATTATTCTACAACGTAGAGAATAGTAAAAATAAATAAAAACCCTGGAATGAGTAGGTGTGTCCATACTTTTGACTGGGACTGTATATACACAGTGTCTTCGGAGAGTCTCCAGACCCCTTGACTTGTTTCTACATGTTGTTATGTTACAGCCTTGTTCTAAAATGGATTCAATAGTTTTTTTCCCTCATCAATCTACACACAATACCCCATAATGACATCACAATACCCCATAATGACATCACAATACCCCATAATGACATCACAATACCCCATAATGACATCACAATACCCCATAATGACATCACAATACCCCATAATGACATCACAATACCCCATAATGACATCACAATACCCCATAATGTCATGACATCACAATACCCCATAATGACATCACAATACCCCATAATGACATCACAATACCCCATAATGACAAAGCAAAAACAGGTTTCTAGAAATTATAGCCAATTCATTAAAAATAAAAACAGAAATTTCACATTTACATAAGTACCTTTTGGCAGTGATTACAGCCTTGATTCTTCTTGGGTATGACGCTACAAGCTTGGCACACCTGTATTTGGGGAGTTTCATTCTTCTCTGCAGATCCTCTCGAGCTCTGTCAGGTTAGATGGGGAGTTTTGGTGCACAGCTATTTTAAGGTCTCTCCAGAGATGTTCGATCGGGTTCGTCCTGTCTCTGGCTGGGCCACTGAAGGACATTCAGAGACTCGTCCCGAAGCCACTCCTGCGTTGTCTTGGCTGTGTGCTTAGGGTTGGTGTCCTGTTGGAAGGTGAACCTTCACCCCAGTCCTGAGCGCTCTGGAGCAGGTTTTCATCAAGGATTTCTCTGTACTTTGCTCTCTTCATCTTGGCCTTGATCCTGACTCCCAGTCCCTGACACTGAAAAACATCCCCACCACATGATGCTGCCACCACCACCATGCTTCACCGTAGAGATGGTTTCCTCCAAACGTGAAGCTTGGCATTCAGGCTAAAAGAGTTCAATCTTGGTTTCATCAGAACAAAGAATCTTGTTTCTCATGGTCTGAGAGTCTTTAGGTGCCTTTTGTCAAACTCCAAGCTGGCTGTCATGTGCCTTTCACTGAGGAGTGGTTTCCAAAGGCACTGTCGGTAACAGGAAATATAGGTATAGATAAAGTGACAAGGCAACAGGATAGATAATCAACAGTAGCAGCAGCGTATGTGATGAGTCAAAAATAGTTATTTTAGCGATTTTTTAAAAACTTTTTAAGCAGTCTCATTACTTTTTTGAGTAGAAGCTGTTTCAGCGTCCTGAGGGGGAAGAGGCGTTGTCGTGCCCTCGTCACGACTGTGTTGGTGTGTTTGGACCATGGTTGGTTCATAGCCATGTGGACAGAGGAATGTTTGGTTCTTAGCCATGTGGACAGAGGAATGGTTGGTTCTTAGCCATGTGGACAGAGGAACTTGAAGCTCCACTACAGTCGATGTGAATGAGGGCGTGTTCTTTGCCGATCAGCTCCTTTGTCTGGCTGACATTAAGGGAGTGGTTGTCCTGGCAACACACTGCTGCAGAGATGGTTCCTTCAGGAAGAATCTCCCATATCCGTAGAGGAACTCTGGGGCTCCTTCAGAGTGACCATCGGGTTCTTGGTCACTTCCCTGACCATGGCCCTTCTCCCATGATTTTTTCTGGCACCACACTGCCAGGTCTCTTACCTCCTCGACTGTCTCATCGTCGGTGGTGATCAGGTCACCACCATCGTGTCATCGGCAAACTTGATGATGGTGTTGGAGTCGTGCGCGGCCACACAGTCGTGGGTGAACAGGAAGTACAGGAGGGGACTGAGCACGCACCCCTGAGGGACCCCTGTGTTGAGAGTCAGCATAGTGCATGTGTTGTTGCCTACCCTCATCACCTGGTGGCGGCCCGTCAGGAAGTCCAGGATCCAGTTGAAGAGGGAGGTGTTTCATTCCCATGATCCTCAGCTTAGTGATGAGCTTGGAGGGCACTATTGTGTTAAACGCTGAGCGGTAGTGTGGAGAGCAATAGAGGTTGCGTCATCTGTGGATCTGTTTTGGCAGTATGTGAATTGGAGTGGGGTCCAGGATGTCTGGGATACTGGTGTTGATGTGAGCCACGACCAGCCTTTCAAAATATTTCATGGCTGCAGACGTAATAGTCATTTAGACAGCTTACCTTGGCATTCTGCCTGAAACATGTAGATATTACAGACTGGGTCAGGGAGAGGTTGAAAATGTCAGAGAAGACACGTGCCAGCTGGTCAGCACATGCTCAGTCCTGGTAATCCGTCTGGTCCTGCAGCCTTGTGAATGTTAACCTGTTTAAAGGTCTCACTCACATCGGCTACGGAGAGTGTGATCACGCAGTCGTCCAGAACAGCTGGTGTTCTCACGCATGTTTCAGTATTGCTTGCCTCGAAGCGAGCACAGAAGGCATGGACTCGTCTCACTGGGCAACTCTCGGCTGGGTTTCCCTTTGTAATTCATGATAGTTTGCAAGCCCTGACAAGTGTCAGAGCCGGTGTAGTATGATTCGATCTTAGTCCTGTATAGTAACAGTATTGTACGTGTAAACTAGTTCCTGAATGTGTCTCTTGTCCCTCTGTCTCTGTCCTGTAGACGGCCCAGGGAGGGGGCCACCGCACCTTACTGTACGGACACGCTGTTCTGCTACGACACTCCTACAGCGGCATGGTGAGTCCCTCTGCAGTGTGTCCGGACACCCAAATACAGGAAGTAACATGTACTTGAATCAGTGTCACAATCTTCCATTCCAGGTTTTTGCTCTGTGATGTCAGTCAGTTGTGGTTGTCATCATCTTTGTTGTGGTTGTCATCATCTTTGTTGTGATTGTCATCATCTGTGTTGTGGTTGTCATCATCTTTGTTGTGGTTGTCATCATCTGTGTTGTGGTTGTCATCATCTTTGTTGTGGTTGTCATCTGTGTTGTGGTTGTCATCATCTTTGTTGTAGTTGTCATCATCTTTGTTGTGGTTGTCATCTTTGTTGTGGTTGTCATCATCTGTGTTGTGGTTGTCATCATCTTTGTTGTGGTTGTCATCTTTGTTGTGGTTGTCATCATCTGTGTTGTGGTTGTCATCATCTTTGTTGTAGTTGTCATCATCTTTGTTGTAGTTGTCATCATCTTTGTTGTGGTTGTCATCTTTGTTGTGGTTGTCATCATCTGTGTTGTGGTTGTCATCATCTTTGTTGTGGTTGTCATCTTTGTTGTGGTTGTCATCATCTTTGTTGTGGTTGTCATCATCTGTGTTGTGATTGTCATCTGTGTTGTGATTGTCATCATCTGTGTTGTGATTGTCATCTGTGTTGTGATTGTCATCTGTGTTGTGGTTGTCATCATCTTTGTTGTAGTTGTCATCATCTTTGTTGTGGTTGTCATCTGTGTTGTGGTTGTCATCATCTTTGTTGTAGTTGTCATCATCTTTGTTGTGGTTGTCATCTGTGTTGTGGTTGTCATCATCTGTGTTGTGGTTGTCATCATCTTTGTTGTGGTTGTCATCATCTTTGTTGTGATTGTCATCTGTGTTGTGGTTGTCATCATCTGTGTTGTTGTTGTCATCATCTTTGTTGTAGTTGTCATCATCTTTGTTGTGGTTGTCATCTGTGTTGTGGTTGTCATCATCTTTGTTGTAGTTGTCATCATCTTTGTTGTAGTTGTCATCTGTGTTGTAGTTGTCATCATCTTTGTTGTTGGTTGTCATCATCTTTGTTGTAGTTGTCATCATCTTTGTTGTAGTTGTCATCATCTGTGTTGTAGTTGTCATCATCTTTGTTGTGGTTGTCATCTGTGTTGTGGTTGTCATCATATTTGTTGTAGTTGTCATCTGTGTTGTAGTTGTCATCATCTTTGTTGTGGTTGTCATCATCTTTGTTGTAGTTGTCATCTGTGTTGTAGTTGTCATCATCTTTGTTGTGGTTGTCATCATCTTTGTTGTGGTTGTCATCATCTTTGTTGTGGTTGTCATCATCTTTGTTGTAGTTGTCATCATCTTTGTTGTGGTTGTCATCATCTTTGTTGTGGTTGTCATCATCTTTGTTGTGGTTGTCATCATCTTTGTTGTGGTTGTCATCATCTGTGTTGTAGTTGTCATCATCTTTGTTGTGGTTGTCATCATCTTTGTTGTAGTTGTCATCTGTGTTGTAGTTGTCATCATCTTTGTTGTGGTTGTCATCTGTGTTGTGGTTGTCATCATCTTTGTTGTGGTTGTCATCTGTGTTGTGGTTGTCATCATCTTTGTTGTGGTTGTCACCATCTTTGTTGTATTCTTGTCTGTATTTTCTAGTGATACGCGAGTTGCTGAGCCAGTCAGACAAGGCAATAGGAGACTGGTTTCTACCATGTTGTGTCTGGTTGTGTTGAGGTATAATTGACTTCTTTTGTTTCTCTGTCTAGTACCTCTGTTGCCTCGGTACCTCCCGATCCTCAACCGACAAACTGGCGTTTGATGTTGGACTGCAGGAAGACACAACAGGTAGGTCTCTTTCTCTTCTTCTTTCCCAACAGCCACAGTATAGCTAGTACAGTCAGATGAGACAACATCACTAAGCCATGTTGTAGTGTTATGTTGTCGTGCAAGCTTCAGAGAGAGAGAGAGATGTTTCTGATGCTGGGTTTTATGAGTTCCCATAGTAAGACTGTTGTGATGCTGTGTGGGTGTGGACCCTGCTGGAGGTTACTAGACCCCAGACCCTGCTGGAGGTTACTAGACCCCAGACCCTGCTGGAGGTTACTAGACCCCAGACCCTGCTGGAGGTTACTAGACCCCAGACCCTGCTGGAGGTTACTAGACCCCAGACCCTGCTGGAGGTTACTAGACCCCAGACCCTGCTGGAGGTTACTAGACCCCAGACCCTGCTGGAGAATACTGGACCTCAGACCCTGCTGGAGTTTACTGGACTCCAGACCCTGCTGAAGGTTACTGGACTCCAGACTCTACTGGAGGTTACTGGACTCCAGACCCTGCTGGAGGTTACTGGACTCCAGACTCTGCTGGAGGTTACTGGGCTCCAGACCCTGCTGGAGGTTACTGGACTCCAGACCCTGCTGGAGGTTACTGGACTCCAGACCCTGCTGGAGGTTACTGGACTCCAGACCCTGCTAGAGGTTACTAGACTCCAGACCCTGCTAGAGGTTACTGGACTCCAGGTCCTCAGTGGTGCTGCTGGAGGTTACTATAATCCAGACCCTGCTGGAGGCTACTAGTCTCCAGACCCTGCTGGAGGCTACTAGACTCCAGACCCTCAGTGGTGCTGCTGGAGGTTACTATAATCCAGACCCTGCTGGAGATTACTAGACTCCAGACCCTGCTGGAGGTTACTAGACTCCAGACCCTGCTGGAGGTTACTAGACTCCAGACCCTGCTGGAGGTTACTAGACTCCAGACCCTGCTGGAGGTTACTAGACTCCAGACCCTGCTGGAGGTTACTAGACTCCAGACCCTGCTGGAGGTTACTAGACTCCAGACCCTGCTGGAGGCTACTAGTCTCCAGACCCTGCTGGAAGTTAACAGACTCCAGACCCTCAGTGGTGCTGCTGGAGGTTACTAGACTCCAGACCCTGCTGGAGGTTACTAGACTCCAGACCCTGCTGGAGGTTACTAGACTCCAGACCCTGCTGGAGGTTACTAGACTCCAGACCCTGCTGGAGGTTACTAGACTCCAGACCCTGCTGGAGGTTACTAGACTCCAGACCCTGCTGGAGGTTACTAGACTCCAGACCCTGCTGGAGGTTACTAGACTCCAGACCCCGCTGGAGGTTCCTAGACCCCAGACCCTGCTGGAGGTTACTAGACCCCAGACCCTGCTGGAGGTTCCTAGACCCCAGACCCTGCTGGAGGTTCCTAGACCCCAGACCCTGCTGGAGGTTACTAGACCCCAGACCCTGATGGAGGTTACCAGACTGCAGACCCTCAGTGGTGCTGCCTGTGGTTACTAGGTTGCTGTCTGTCCTGCAACAACCTGGCTGCTACATGAAAGATCTCATAAACTCAATCTACACACAATACCCCATAATGACGGAGCAGAAACAGGTTTCAAAAATGTGTGTAAGTTTATAATAAAAACCCTGAAATATCACATTTACATCAGTATTCAGACCCTTTACTCAGTACTTTGTTGAATCACCTTTGGCAGCGATTACAGCCTTGAGTCTTCTTGGGTATGATGCTACAAGCTTGGCTCACCTGTATTTGGGAAGTTTCTCCCATTCTTCTCTGCAGATCCTCTCAAGCTCTGTCAGGTTGGATGGGGAGCGTCGCTGCACAGCTATTTTCAGGTCTATCAACATTTACATTTACATTTAAGTCATTTAGCAGACGCTCGTGTTTGATCTGGTTCAAGACCAGGCTCTTGGCCGGGCCACTCGGGGACATTCAGAGACTTGTCCCGAAGCCACTCCTGCATTGTCCTGTTGGAAGGTGAACCTTCCCCCCCAGTCTGAGGTCCTGAGTGCTCTGGAGCAGGTTTTCATCAAGGATCTCTCTGTACTCTGCTCTGTTCATCTTTCCCTCGATCCTGACTAGTCTCCCGGTCCCTGCCGCTGAAAAACATCCCACAGCATGATGCTGCTACCACCGTGCCAGGTTTCCTCCAGACGTGACGCTTGGCATTCAGTCCAAAGAGTTCAATCTTGGTTTCATCAGACCAGAGACACTTGTTTCTCATGGTCTGAGAGTCTTTTAGATGCCTGTTGGCAAACTTCAAGTGGGCTGTCATGTTCCTTTTACTGAGGAGTGGTTTCTGTCTGGCCACTCTACCAAACAAGCCTGATTGGTGGAGTGCTGCAGAGATGGTTGTCCTTCTGGAAGGTTCTCCCATCTCCACAGAGGAACTCTGGATCTCTGTCAGAGTGACCATTGGGTTCTTGGTCACCTCTCTGGTCAAGGCCCTTCTCCCACGATTGCTCAGTTTAGCCGGGCGGCCAGCTCTAGGAAGAGTCTTGGCGGTTCCAAACTTCTTCCATTTAAGAATGTGTTTTTGGGGACCTTCAAATGCTGCAGACATTTTTTGGTACCCTTCCCCAGATCTGTGTCTCGACACAATCATATCTCGGATCTCTACGGACAATTTCTTCGACCTCGTGGCCTAGTTTCTGCTCTGACATGCACTGTCAACTGTTGGACCTTTATATAGACAGGTGTGTGCCTTTCCAAATCATGTCCAATCAATTGAATTTACCACATGTACTGTGGTAAAAACATCAAGGAGGATCAATGGAAACAGGATGCACCTGAGCTCAATTTCCAGTCTCATAGCAAAGGGTCTGAATACTTATGTAAATAAGGTATTTCTGTGAAAAAAACTAAAAACCTGTTTTTGCTTTGTAACTATGATGTATTGTGTGTAGATTGGGGATTTAAAAAAATATATTTTTGAGAATAAAGCTGTAATGTAACAAAATGTGGAGAAAGTCAAGGGGTCTGAATACTTTCTGAATGCTCTGTATATAGATAGGGAGGGAGAGAGAGAGAGAGACATAGAGAGGGACAGAGAGAGAGAGACTCAGAGACAGAGAGGCTCCGAGACAGAGGGAGAGGCTCCGAGACAGAGGGAGAGGCTCCGAGACAGAGGGAGAGGCTCCGAGACAGAGGGGCTCAGAGACAGAGGGGCTCAGAGACAGAGGGGCTCAGAGACAGAGAGGCTCCGAGACAGAGGGAGAGGCTCAGAGACAGAGGGGCTCAGAGACAGAGAGGCTCAGAGACAGAGAGGCTCAGAGACAGAGAGGCTCAGAGACAGAGAGGCTCAGAGACAGAGAGGCTCAGAGACAGAGAGGCTCAGAGACAGAGAGGCTCAGAGACAGAGATGCTCAGAGACAGAGACGCTCCGAGACAGAGAGACAGAGGCTCAGAGAGAGATAGTCTCTGCCATATCCTCCTGCCTCGTCTCTGACAGGAGAAGCATATCCACCCTGCCTCCAAGCAGAGGTCAGAGGTCAGAGAAGGTTACTGTGATGTCACCATAGTCTCAGCCATATCCTCCTGTCTCGTCTCTGACAGGAGAAGCATGTCCACCCTGCCTCCAAGCAGAGGTCAGAGGTCAGAGAAGGTTACTGTGATATCACCATAGTCTCAGCCATATCCTCCTGTCTCGTCTCTGACAGGAGAAGCATGTCCACCCTGCCTCCAAGCAGAGGTCAGAGGTCAGAGAAGGTTACTGTGATATCACCATAGTCTCAGCCATATCCTCCTGTCTCGTCTCTGACAGGAGAAGCATGTCCACCCTGCCTCCAAGCAGAGGTCAGAGGTCAGAGAAGGTTACTGTGATATCACCATAGTCTCAGCCATATCCTCCTGTCTCGTCTCTGACAGGAGAAGCATGTCCACCCTGCCTCCAAGCAGAGGTCAGAGGTCAGAGAAGGTTACTGTGATATCACCATAGTCTCAGCCATATCCTCCTGTCTCGTCTCTGACAGGAGAAGCATGTCCACCCTGCCTCCAAGCAGAGGTCAGAGGTCAGAGAAGGTTACTGTGATATCACCATAGTCTCAGCCATATCCTTCTGTCTCGTCTCTGACAGGAGAAGCTTGTTGGTGGACCATCCACCCTGCCTCCAAGCAGAGGTCAGAGGGAGAGAAGGTCCGAGTCGGGGATGACCTCATCCTAGTTAGCGTGTCATCAGAACGATACCTGGTGAGTCTCTGATACCCTTTTCACACTGTCACACTGACAACAACCAAACCGTGTTGCCTTGGAGATTTCATTTTTGCTTAGTCCTTTTTGCAACTATGGCAGATCATGCTAGCTCAGTTCACCTTGGTTTGTCTCAGTTCAATCTGGCGAGTGTGAGAAGGCAACACGGAGGCTTCCTATCATACCTCTCCACCCTAACCCTCCTATCATACCACTCCACCCTAACCCTCCTATCATACCACTCCACCCTTACCCTCCTATCATACCACTCCACCCTAACCCTCCTGTCATACCACTTCACCCTAACCCTCCTATCATACCACTTCACCCTAACCCTCCTGCCATACCACTCCACCCTAACCCTCCTATCATACCACTCCACCCTAACCCTCCTATCATACCACTCCACCCTAACCCTCCTATCATACCTCTCCACCCTAACCCTCCTATCATACCACTCCACCCTATCCCTCCTATAATACCACTCCACCCTAACCCTCCTATCATACCACTCCACCCTAACCCTCCTATCATACCACTCCACCCTAACCCTCCTATCATACCACTCCACCCTAACCCTCCTGCCATACCACACCACCCTAACCCTCCTGCGATACCACTCCACCCTAACCCTCCTATCATACCACTCCACCCTAACCCTCCTATCATACCACTCCACCCTAACCCTCCTATCATACCTCTCCACCCTAACCCTCCTATCATACCTCTCCACCCTAACCCTCCTAATACCATCATACCACTCCACCCTAACCCTCCTATCATACCACTCCACCCTAACCCTCCTATCATACCACTCCACCCTAACCCTCCTATCATACCACTCCACCCTAACCCTCCTATCATACCTCTCCACCCTAACCCTCCTATCATACCACTCCACTCTAACCCTCCTATCATACCACTCCACCCTATCCCTCCTATCATACCACTCCACCCTAACCCTCCTATCATACCACTCCACCCTAACCCTCCTATCATACCACTCCACCCTAACCCTCCTGCCATACCTCTCAGCAGTGTTTTATTTCTCCCTGCAGCACCTGTCGTACGGTAACGACAGCCTGCACGTGGACGCAGCCTTCCAGCAGACCCTCTGGAGCGTGGCTACTGTCTGCTCTGGCAGCGAGGTGGCGCAAGGTGGGTCACACACACACACACACACTGTTCCAAGGTGGGTCACAGACACTTACACACACACGCACACCCACACTGTTCCAAGGTGGGTCACACACACACACACACACACACACACACACACACACACACACACACACACACACACACACACACACACACACACACACACACACACACACACACACACACACACACACACACACACACACACACACACTGTTCCAAGGTGGGACACAGACACTTACACACAGGAATGATGCTACTGTAAAAGCTAATGGGGGTCATATAAACAGGAATGATGTTACTGTAAAATGATGTTACTGTAAAAGCTAATGGGGGTCATATAAACAGGAGTGATGCTACTGTAAAATGATGTTACTGTAAAAGCTAATGGGGTCATATAAACAGGAATGATGATACTGTAAAATGATGTTACTGTAAAAGCTAATGGGGGTCATATAAACAGGAATGATGCTACTGTAAAAGCTAATGGGGGTCATATAAACAGGAGTGATGCTACTGTAAAAGCTAATGGGGGTCATATAAACAGGAGTGATGCTACTGTAAAAGCTAATGGGGGTCATATAAACAGGAGTGATGCTACTGTAAAATGATGTTACTGTAAAAGCTAATGGGGGTCATATAAACAGGAATGATGATACTGTAAAATGATGTTACTGTAAAAGCTAATGGGGGTCATATAAACAGGAATGATGCTACTGTAAAAGCTAATGGGGGTCATATAAACAGGAATGATGATACTGTAAAAGCTAATGGGGGTCATATAAACAGGAATGATGCTACTGTAAAAGCTAATGGGGTCATATAAACAGGAGTGATGCTACTGTAAAAGCTAATGGGGGTCATATAAACAGGAATGATGTTACTGTAAAAGCTAATGGGGGTCATATAAACAGGAATGATGATACTGTAAAATGATGTTACTGTAAAAGCTAATGGGGGTCATATAAACAGGAATGATGCTACTGTAAAAGCTAATGGGGGTCATATAAACAGGAATGATGCTACTGTAAAAGCTAATGGGGGTCATATAAACAGGAATGATGCTACTGTAAAAGCTAATGCGGTCATATAAACAGGAGTGATGCTACTGTAAAAGCTAATGGGGGTCATATAAACAGCTAATGGCAAATCAAATTTATTTATATAGCCCTTCTTACATCAGCTGATATCTCAAAGTGCTGTACAGAAACCCAGCCTAAAACCACAAACAGCAAGCAATGCAGGTGTAGAAGCACGGTGGCTAGGAAAAACTCCCTAGAAAGGCCAGAACCTAGGAAGACCCTAGAGAGGAACCAGGCTATGTGGGGTGGCCAGGAAAAACTCCCCTAGAAAGGCCAGAACTCTAGGAAGACCCTAGAGAGGAACCAGGCTATGAGGGGTGGCCAGGAAAAACTCCCCTAGAAAGGCCAGAACTCTAGGAAGACCCTAGAGAGGAACCAGGCTATGAGGGGTGGCCAGGAAAAACTCCCCTATAAATGTATTTTATTTAGTTACTTGACTGAACCTTTATTGTGACATGGTTTCATGTCGAGACCAAGATCTCTTCTACAAATGAAAGATCAACACATCAAATACGAAATGCAAAAACAGGAATAAAAAACACAATCATAGAAACAAATTCATCACTGATTGCTGACGTCCCTCGTCGTGGACATTTCCTGTATTTACCAAATCATGAGAGAGCAAACCACACACAAGTTCATCTTTAATTATATGAGCTTCAACATAGATCAATTCAGTGTCTATAAATGAATTCTCTGAGAGTGCTTACAAAACAGTTCTTGGTATAATTTATAGCCAAGACACACCCATCTCAACTCACATGACGAAACACAGATCTTAGGAACATTTCACAAATAACCTTTTACTTGAAAAAGGAGTATCCCATAGCTAGATAGCATTAGCTATAAATTATTGTTCAGTTTGGTCTCCTAAACGAAGTTCTTATCTTGTTCTTGGTACCAATTAGTACCAAAACATTACCTCGTCCAATGGCATATATCAATTGTCAATTCCAGATACTCCCATCAAAAATACAACCTCTCCTGGACAAGCTTACAGAGAGGAGTGACTGGCACCAAAGACATTGTGGAGCCAACTACCTGGTTCCCCTTTAATCACACCATCCCTTCACATGGTTTAGGAATAGTTACAGACACATTCACAGATAAGACTGACCTGACCTCTCCAATCTCTGGGCCCCAAGTCATTTTATCCACATAAGCATGCTCATGAAAATTAATAAAACATCTTATTTATAAATGTTACCTAAAGAATTCTGATTCTGCCACAACACCCTGCACATTGGTCTTATCTAATGTCATGTCTGGGACAGAGGCTTCCCGCTGTCTGGGCCAGAGACAGGCTAACCAGTCCTCTCTCCACCTGCAGGGTTCCTCTCTAATGCCTCTCCTCTCTCCCCCTGCAGGGTTCCTCTCTAATGCCTCTCCTCTCTCCACCTGCAGGGTTCCTCTCTAATGCCTCTCCTCTCTCCCCCTGTAGGGTTCCTCTCTAATGCCTCTCCTCTCTCCCCCTGTAGGGTTCCTCTCTAATGCCTCTCCTCTCTCCCCCTGCAGGGTTCCTCTCTAATGCCTCTCCTCTCTCCACCTGCAGGGTTCCTCTCTAATGCCTCTCCTCTCTCCCCCTGCAGGGTTCCTCTCTAATGCCTCTCCTCTCTCCCCCTGCAGGGTTTCTCTCTAATGCCTCTCCTCTCTCCCCCTGCAGGGTTCATGATCGGCGGGGACGTGCTGAGGCTGCTCCATGGTCACATGGATGAATGTCTGACAGTGCCGTCGGGAGAACATGGAGAGGAGCAGCGCAGGTACGTGGTTGACTGGGAGATATCCTTCATCTATGATGACAGACGTTGGGGGGAGGAGCAGCCCAGGTACGTGGTTGACTGGGAAGTATCCTTCATCTATGAAGACAGACGTTGGGGGGAGGAATAGCCCAGGTACGTGGTTGACTGGGAGATATCCTTCATCTATGATGACAGACGTTGGGGGGAGGAGTAGCCCAGGTACGTGGTTGACTGGGAGATATCCTTCATCTATGATGACAGACGTTGGGGGGAGGAGTAGCCCAGGTACGTGGTTGACTGGGAGATATCCTTCATCTATGATGACAGACGTTGGGGGGAGGAGCAGCCCAGGTACGTGGTTGACTGGGAGATATCCTTCATCTATGATGACAGACGCTAGTCCTTGAAATGTCCTTTACCATATAATTTATAATCCTCTGTGTATCTATAGACTGTTACCTGCTGTCCAACTGATCTACAGTCGTGACAAAAAGTTTTGAGAATGACACAAATATTAATTTTCACAAAGTCTGCTGCCTCAGTTTGTATGATGGCAATTTGTATATACTCCAGAATGTTATGAAGTGTGATCAGATGAATTGCAATTAATTGCAAAGTCACTGTTTGCCATGCAAATGAACTGAATCCCCCCAAAACATTTCCACTGCATTTTAGGCCTGCCACAAAAGGACCAGCTGACATCATGTCAGTGATTATCTCGTTAACACAGGTGTGACTGTTGACGAGGACAAGGCTGGAGATCACTCTGTCATGCTGATTGAGTTTGAATAACAGACTGGAAGCTTCAAAAGGAGGGTGGTGCTTGGAATCATTGTTCTTTCTCTGTCAACCATGGTTAACTGCAAGGAAACACGTGCTGTCATCATTGCTTTGCACAAAAATGGCTTCACAGGCAAGGATATTGTTGCCAGTAAGATTGCACCTAAATCAACCATTTATCGGATCATCAAGAACTTCAAGGAGAGCGGTTCAATTGTTGTGAAGAAGGCTTCAGGGCGCCCAAGAAAGTCCAGCAAGCGCCAGGACCGTCTCTTAAAGTTGATTCAGCTGCGGAATCTGGGCACCCCAAGGACAGAGCTTGCTCAGGAATGGCAGCAGGAAGGTGTGAGTGCATCTGCACGCACAGTGAGGCGAAGACTTTTGGAGGATGGCCTGGTGTCAAGAAGAGCAGCAAAGAAGCCACTTCTCTCCAGGAAAAACATCAGGGACAGACTGATATTCTGCAAAAGGTACAGGGATTGGACTGCTGAGGACTGGGGTAAAGACATTTTCCCTGATGAATCCCTTTCCGATTGTTTGGGGCATCCTGAGAAAAGCTTGTCCGGAGAAGACAAGGTGAGCGCAACCATCAGTCCTGTGTCATGCCAACAGTAAAGCATCCTGAGACCATTCATGTGTGGGGTTACTGCTCAGCCAAGGGACTGGGCTCACTCACAATTTTGCCTAAGAACACAGCCATGAATAAAGAATGGTACCAGCACATCCTCCGAGAGCAACTTCTCCCAACCATCCAGGAACAGTTTGGTGACGAACAATGCCTTTTCCAGCATGATGGAGCACCTTTCCATAAGGCAATAGTGATAACTAAGTGGCTCAGGGAACAAAACATCAATATTTTGGGTCCATGGCTCAGGGAACAAAACATCAATATTTTGGGTCCATGGCCAGGAAACTCCCCAGACCTGAATCCCATTGAGAACTTGTGGTCAATCCTCAAGAGGCAGGTGGACAAACAAAATCCCACAAATTCTGACAATCTGACAAGCATTGATTATGCAAGAATGGGCTGCCATCAGTCAGGATGTGGCCCAGAAGTTAATTGACAGCATGCCAGGGCAGAGTGCAGAGGTCTTGATAAAGAAGGGTCAACACTGCAAATATTGACTCTTTGCATCAACTTCATGTAATTGTCAGTAAAAGCCTTTTGACGCCTATGAAATGCTTGTAATTATACTTCAGTATTCCATAGTAACATCTGACAAAAATTTCTAAAGACACTGAAGCAGCAAACTTTGTGGAAATTAATATTTGTGTCATTCTCAAAACTTTTGGCCACAACTGTACAGTTACAGCAACTATAGTTTAACAGACCATCACATTATAGCCTGGTTTAACTAGACCATCACATTATAGCCTGGTTTAACTAGACCATCACAGTACAGCCTGGTTTAACTAGACCATCACATTATAGCCTGGTTTAACTAGACCATCACAGTACAGCCTGGTTTAACTAGACCATCACAGTACAGCCTGGTTTAACTAGACCATCACATTATAGCCTGGTTTAACTAGACCATCACATTATAGCCTGGTTTAACAGACCATCACATTATAGCCTGGTTTATCTAGACCATCACATTATAGCCTGGTTTAACAGACCATCACATTATAGCCTGGTTTAACTAGACCATCACATTATAGCCTGGTTTAACTAGACCACAGTATAGCCTGGTTTAACTAGACCATCACATTATAGCCTGGTTTAACTAGACCATCACAGTATAGCCTGGTTTAACTAGACCATCACATTATAGCCTGGTTTAACTAGACCATCACAGTATAGCCTGGTTTAACAGACCATCACAGTACAGCCTGGTTTAACTAGACCATCACAGTATAGCCTGGTTTAACTAGACCACATTATAGCCTGGTTTAACTAGACCATCACAGTACAGCCTGGTTTAACTAGACCATCACATTACAGCCTGGTTTAACTAGACCATCACAGTACAGCCTGGTTTAACTAGAACATCACATTATAGCCTGGTTTAACTAGACCATCACAGTATATCCTGGTTTAACAGACCATCACAGTATAGCCTGGTTTAACTAGACCATCACAGTATAGCCTGGTTTAACTAGACCATCACAGTATAGCCTGGTTTAACTAGACCATCACAGTATAGCCTGGTTTAACAGACCATCACAGTACAGCCTGGTTTAACTAGACCATCACAGTATAGCCTGGTTTAACTAGACCATCACAGTATAGCCTGGTTTAACAGACCATCACAGTATAGCCTGGTTTAACTAGACCATCACATTATAGCCTGGTTTAACAGACCATCACAGTATAGCCTGGTTTAACTAGACCATCACAGTATAGACTGTCAGTGTGGTCAGGACTGTCAGGGTGGTAAGGACTGTGGTCAGGACTGTCAGTGTGGTAAGGACTGTCAGTAGGATCAGGACTGTCAGTGTGGTCAGGACTGTCAGTGTGGTCAGGACTGTCAGTGTAATCAGGACTGTCAGTGTGATCAGGACTGTCAGTGTGATCAGGACTGTGGTCAGGACTGTCAGTGTGGTAAGGACTGTCAGTAGGATCAGGACTGTCAGTGTGGTCAGGACTGTCAGTGTAATCAGGACTGTCAGTGTGATCAGGACTGTCAGTGTGATCAGGACTGTCAGTGTGGTCAGGACTGTCAGTGTAATCAGGACTGTCAGTGTGATCAGGACTGTCAGTGTGGTCAGGACTGTCAGTGTGGTCAGGACTGTCAGTGTGGTCAGGACTGTCAGTGTGGTCAGGACTGTGGTTAGGACTGTCAGTGTGGTCAGGACTGTGGTCAGGACTGTCAGTGTGGTCAGGACTGTGGTTAGGACTGTCAGTGTGATCAGGACTGTCAGTGTGGTCAGGACTGTGGTTAGGACTGTCAGTGTGATCAGGACTGTCAGTGTGGTCAGGACTGTGGTCAGGACTGTCAGTGTGGTCAGGACTGTAAGTGTGGTCAGGACTGTGGTTAGGACTGTCAGTGTGGTCAGGACTGTCAGTAGGATGTGGACTGTCAGTGTGGTCAGGACTGTGGTCAGGACTGTCAGTGTGGTCAGGACTGTCAGTGTGGTCAGGACTGTGGTTAGGACTGTCAGTGTGGTCAGGACTGTCAGTAGGATCAGGACTGTCAGTGTGGTCAGGACTGTGGTTAGGACTGTCAGTGTGGTCAGGACTGTCAGTGTGGTCAGGACTGTGGTTAGGACTGTCAGTGTGATCAGGACTGTCAGTGTGATCAGGACTGTCAGTGTGGTCAGGACTGTCAGTGTGGTCAGGACTGTGATCAGGACTGTCAGTGTGGTCAGGACTGTGGTTAGGACTGTCAGTGTGGTCAGGACTGTGGTCAGGACTGTGATCAGGACTGTCAGTGTGGTCAGGACTGTCAGTGTGGTCAGGACTGTCAGTGTGGTCAGGACTGTGGTTAGGACTGTCAGTGTGGTCAGGACTGTGGTTAGGACTGTCAGTGTGGTCAGGACTGTGGTTAGGACTGTCAGTGAGGTCAGGACTGTCAGTAGGATCAGGACTGTCAGTGTGGTCAGGACTGTGGTTAGGACTGTCAGTGTGGTCAGGACTGTCAGTGTGGTCAGGACTGTCAGTGTGGTCAGGACTGTGGTTAGGACTGTCAGTGTGGTCAGGACTGTGGTTAGGACTGTCAGTGTGGTCAGGACTGTCAGTGTGATCAGGACTGTCAGTGTGATCAGGACTGTCATTGTGATCAGGACTGTCAGTGTGATCAGGACTGTGATCAGGACTGTCAGTGTGATCAGGACTGTCAGTGTGGTCAGGACTGTCAGTGTGGTCAGGACTGTCAGTGTGGTCAGGACTGTCAGTGAGATCAGGACTGTCAGTGTGATCAGGACTGTCAGTGTGGTCAGGACTGTCATTGTGATCAGGACTGTCAGTGTGGTCAGGACTGTCAGTGTGATCAGGACTGTCAGTGTGGTCAGGACTGTGGTCAGGACTGTCAGTGTGGTCAGGACTGTCAGTGTGATCAGGACTGTCAGTGTGGTCAGGACTGTCAGTGTGATCAGGATTGTGATCAGGACTGTCAGTGTGGTCAGGACTGTCAGTGTGGTCAGGACTGTCAGTGTGATCAGGACTGTCAGTCTGATCAGGACTGTGGTCAGGACTGTCAGTGTGATCAGGACTGTCAGTGTGGTCAGGACTGTGGTCAGGACTGTCAGTGTGATCAGGACTGTCAGTGTGGTCAGGACTGTGGTCAGGACTGTCAGTGTGGTCAGGACTGTCAGTGTGATCAGGACTGTCAGTGTGGTCAGGACTGTCAGTGTGATCAGGATTGTGATCAGGACTGTCAGTGTGGTCAGGACTGTCAGTGTGGTCAGGACTGTCAGTGTGGTCAGGACTGTCAGTGTGATCAGGACTGTCAGTCTGATCAGGACTGTGGTCAGGACTGTCAGTGTGATCAGGACTGTCAGTGTGGTCAGGACTGTGGTCAGGACTGTCAGTGTGGTCAGGACTGTCAGTGTGATCAGGACTGTCAGTGTGGTCAGGACTGTCAGTGTGATCAGGACTGTCAGTGTGGTCAGGACTGTGGTCAGGACTGTCAGTGTGGTCAGGACTGTCAGTGTGGTCAGGACTGTCAGTGTGGTCAGGACTGTGGTCAGGACTGTCAGTGTGGTCAGGACTGTCAGTGTGATCAGGACTGTCAGTGTGGTCAGGACTGTCAGTGTGATCAGGATTGTGATCAGGACTGTCAGTGTGGTCAGGACTGTCAGTGTGGTCAGGACTGTCAGTGTGGTCAGGACTGTCAGTGTGATCAGGACTGTCAGTCTGATCAGGACTGTGGTCAGGACTGTCAGTGTGGTCAGGACTGTCAGTGTGGTCAGGACTGTCAGTGTGGTCAGGACTGTGGTCAGGACTGTCAGTGTGGTCAGGACTGTCAGTGTGGTCAGGACTGTCAGTGTGGTCAGGACTGTGGTCAGGACTGTCAGTGTGGTCAGGACTGTCAGTGTGATCAGGACTGTCAGTGTGGTCAGGACTGTCAGTGTGACCAGGACTGTGGTCAGGACTGTCAGTGTGATCAGGACTGTCAGTGTGGTCAGGACTGTCAGATTGATCAGGACTGTCAGTGTGGTCAGGACTGTCAGTGTGGTCAGGACTGTCAGTGTGATCAGGACTGTCAGTGTGATCAGGACTGTCAGTGTGGTCAGGACTGTGATCAGGACTGTCAGTGTGGTCAGGACTGTCAGTGTGGTCAGGACTGTCAGTGTGGTCAGGACTGTGATCAGGACTGTCAGTGTGGTCAGGACTGTCAGTGTGGTCAGGACTGTCAGTGTGGTCAGGACTGTGATCAGGACTGTCAGTGTGGTCAGGACTGTCAGTGTGGTCAGGACTGTCAGTGTGGTCAGGACTGTCAGTGTGATCAGGACTGTTAGTGTGATCAGGACTGTCAGTGTGATCAGGACTGTTGATGTGATCAGGACTGTCAGTGTGATCAGGACTGTCAGTGAGATCAGGACTGTTGATGTGATCAGGACTGTCAGTGTGATCAGGACTGTCAGTGTGATCAGGACTGTGGTCAGGACTGTCAGTGAGATCAGGACTGTCAGTAGGATCAGGACTGTCAGTGTGATCAGGACTGTCAGTGAGATCAGGACTGTTGATGTGATCAGGACTGTCAGTGTGATCAGGACTGTCAGTGTGGTCAGGACTGTCAGTGTGGTCAGGACTGTGGTCAGGACTGTCAGTGAGATCAGGACTGTCATTGTGATCAGGACTGTCATTGTGATCAGGACTGTCATTGTGATCAGGACTGTCAGTAGGGTCAGGACTGTCAGTGTGATCAGGACTGTGGTCAGGACTGTCAGTGTGATCAGGACTGTCAGTGTGGTCAGGACTGTCAGTGTGATCAGGACTGTGGTCAGGACTGTGGTCAGGACTGTCAGTGTGGTCAGGACTGTCAGTGTGATCAGGACTGTCAGTGTGGTCAGGACTGTCAGTGTGATCAGGACTGTCAGTGTGGTCAGGACTGTGGTCAGGACTGTCAGTGTGGTCAGGACTGTCAGTGTGGTCAGGACTGTCAGTGTGGTCAGGACTGTGGTCAGGACTGTCAGTGTGGTCAGGACTGTCAGTGTGATCAGGACTGTCAGTGTGGTCAGGACTGTCAGTGTGATCAGGATTGTGATCAGGACTGTCAGTGTGGTCAGGACTGTCAGTGTGGTCAGGACTGTCAGTGTGGTCAGGACTGTCAGTCTGATCAGGACTGTGGTCAGGACTGTCAGTGTGGTCAGGACTGTCAGTGTGGTCAGGACTGTCAGTGTGGTCAGGACTGTGGTCAGGACTGTCAGTGTGGTCAGGACTGTCAGTGTGGTCAGGACTGTCAGTGTGGTCAGGACTGTCAGTGTGATCAGGACTGTCAGTGTGGTCAGGACTGTCAGTGTGATCAGGACTGTCAGTATGGTCAGGACTGTGGTCAGGACTGTCAGTGTGGTCAGGACTGTCAGTGTGGTCAGGACTGTCAGTGTGGTCAGGACTGTGGTCAGGACTGTCAGTGTGGTCAGGACTGTCAGTGTGGTCAGGACTGTCAGTGTGGTCAGGACTGTGGTCAGGACTGTCAGTGTGGTCAGGACTGTCAGTGTGATCAGGACTGTCAGTGTGGTCAGGACTGTCAGTGTGACCAGGACTGTGGTCAGGACTGTCAGTGTGATCAGGACTGTCAGTGTGGTCAGGACTGTCAGATTGATCAGGACTGTCAGTGTGGTCAGGACTGTCAGTGTGATCAGGACTGTCAGTGTGGTCAGGACTGTGATCAGGACTGTCAGTGTGGTCAGGACTGTCAGTGTGACCAGGACTGTGGTCAGGACTGTCAGTGTGATCAGGACTGTCAGTGTGGTCAGGACTGTCAGATTGATCAGGACTGTCAGTGTGGTCAGGACTGTCAGTGTGATCAGGACTGTCAGTGTGGTCAGGACTGTGATCAGGACTGTCAGTGTGGTCAGGACTGTCAGTGTGGTCAGGACTGTCAGTGTGGTCAGGACTGTGATCAGGACTGTCAGTGTGGTCAGGACTGTCAGTGTGGTCAGGACTGTCAGTGTGGTCAGGACTGTGATCAGGACTGTCAGTGTGGTCAGGACTGTCAGTGTGGTCAGGACTGTCAGTGTGATCAGGACTGTTAGTGTGATCAGGACTGTCAGTGTGATCAGGACTGTCAGTAGGATCAGGACTGTCAGTGTGATCAGGACTGTCAGTAGGATCAGGACTGTCAGTGTGATCAGGACTGTTGATGTGATCAGGACTGTCAGTGTGATCAGGACTGTCAGTGTGATCAGGACTGTGGTCAGGACTGTCAGTGAGATCAGGACTGTCAGTAGGATCAGGACTGTCAGTAGGATCAGGACTGTCAGTGAGATCAGGACTGTTGATGTGATCAGGACTGTCAGTGTGATCAGGACTGTCAGTGTGGTCAGGACTGTCAGTGTGGTCAGGACTGTGGTCAGGACTGTCAGTGAGATCAGGACTGTCATTGTGATCAGGACTGTCATTGTGATCAGGACTGTCATTGTGATCAGGACTGTCAGTAGGGTCAGGACTGTCAGTGTGATCAGGACTGTGGTCAGGACTGTCAGTGTGATCAGGACTGTCAGTGTGGTCAGGACTGTCAGTGTGATCAGGACTGTGGTCAGGACTGTGGTCAGGACTGTCAGTGTGGTCAGGACTGTCACTGTCAGTGTGATCAGGACTGTCAGTGTGGTCAGGACTGTGGTCAGGACTGTCAGTGTGGTCAGGACTGTCAGTGTGGTCAGGACTGTGGTCAGGACTGTCAGTGTGGTCAGGACTGTCAGTGTGGTCAGGACTGTGGTCAGGACTGTCAGTGTGGTCAGGACTGTCAGTGTGGTCAGGACTGTCAGTGTGGTCAGGACTGTGGTCAGGACTGTCAGTGTGGTCAGGACTGTCAGTGTGATCAGGACTGTCAGTGTGGTCAGGACTGTCAGTGTGGTCAGGACTGTCAGTGATCAGGACTGTCAGTGTCAGGACTGTGGTCAGGACTGTCAGTGTGGTCAGGACTGTCAGTGTGGTCAGGACTGTCAGTGTGATCAGGACTGTCAGTCTGATCAGGACTGTGGTCAGGACTGTCAGTGTGGTCAGGACTGTCAGTGTGGTCAGGACTGTCAGTGTGGTCAGGACTGTGGTCAGGACTGTCAGTGTGGTCAGGACTGTCAGTGTGGTCAGGACTGTCAGTGTGGTCAGGACTGTCAGTGTGATCAGGACTGTCAGTGTGGTCAGGACTGTGGTCAGGACTGTCAGTGAGATCAGGACTGTCATTGTGATCAGGACTGTCATTGTGATCAGGACTGTCATTGTGATCAGGACTGTCAGTAGGGTCAGGACTGTCAGTGTGATCAGGACTGTGGTCAGGACTGTCAGTGTGATCAGGACTGTCAGTGTGGTCAGGACTGTCAGTGTGATCAAATCAAATCAAATCAAATCAAATTTATTTATATAGCCCTTCGTACATCAGCTGATATCTCAAAGTGCTGTACAGAAACCCAGCCTAAAACCCCAAACAGCAAACAATGCAGGTGTAAAAGCACGGTGGCTAGGAAAAACTCCCTAGAAAGGCCAAAACCTAGGAAGAAACCTAGAGAGGAACCGGGCTATGTGGGGTGGCCAGTCCTCTTCTGGCTGTGCCGGGTAGAGATTATAACAGAAAATGACCAAGATGTTCAAATGTTCATAAATGACCAGCATGGTCAAATAATAATAAGGCAGAACAGTTGAAACTGGAGCAGCAGCACAGTCAGGTGGACTGGGGACAGCAAGGAGCCATCATGTCAGGTAGTCCTGGGGCACGGTCCTAGGGCTCAGGTCCTCCGAGAGAGAGAAAGAAAGAGAGAATTAGAGAGAGCATATGTGGGGTGGCCAGTCCTCTTCTGGCTGTGCCGGGTGGAGATTATAACAGAACGTGGCCAAGATGTTCAAATGTTCATAAATGACCAGCATGGTTGAATAATAGTAAGGCAGAACAGTTGAAACTGGAGCAGGAGCATGGCCAGGTGGACTGGGGACAGCAAGGAGTCCTCATGTCAGGTAGTCCTGGGACATGGTCCTAGGGCCCAGGCCAGTTGAAACTGGAGCAGCAGCATGGCCAGGTGGACTGGGGACAGCAAGGAGTCATCATGTCAGGTAGTCCTGGGGCATGGTTCTAGGGCTCAGGTCCTCCGAGAGAGAGAAAGAAGGAGAGAAGGAGAGAATTAGAGAACGCACACTTAGATTTACACAGGACACCGAATAGGACAGGAGAAGTACTCCAGATAAACAAACTGACCCTAGCCCCCCGACACATAAACTACTGCAGCATAAATACTGGAGGCTGAGACAGGAGGGGTCAGGAGACACTGTGGCCCCATCCGAGGACACCCCCGGACAGGGCCAAACAGGAAGGATATAACCCCACCCACTTTGCCAAAGCACAGCCCCCACACCACTAGAGGGAAATCTACAACCACCAACTTACCATCCTGAGACAAGGCCGAGTATAGCCCACAAAGATCTCCGACCACACTGACAGTCCTGATCAGGACTGTCAGTGTGGTCAGGACTGTCAGTGTGGTCAGGACTGTCAGTGTGGTCAGGACTGTGATCAGGACTGTCAGTGTGGTCAGGACTGTCAGTGTGGTCAGGACTGTCAGTGTGGTCAGGACTGTGGTCAGGACTGTCAGTGTGGTCAGGACTGTCAGTGTGATCAGGACTGTCAGTGTGGTCAGGACTGTCAGTGTGGTCAGGACTGTCAGTGTGGTCAGGACTGTCAGTGTGATCAGGACTGTCAGTGTGGCCAGGACTGTGATCAGGACTGTCAGTGTGGTCAGGACTGTCAGTGTGGTCAGGACTGTCAGTGTGATCAGGACTGTCAGTGTGATCAGGACTGTCAGTGTGGTCAGGACTGTCAGTGTGACCAGGACTGTGGTCAGGACTGTCAGTGTGATCAGGACTGTCAGTGTGGTCAGGACTGTCAGTGTGATCAGGACTGTCAGTGTGGTCAGGACTGTGGTCAGGACTGTCAGTGTGATCAGGACTGTGATCAGGACTGTCAGTGTGGTCAGGACTGTCAGTAGGATCAGGACTGTCAGTGTGGTCAGGACTGTCAGTGTGATCAGGACTGTGGTCAGGACTGTGATCAGGACTGTCAGTGTGATCAGGACTGTCAGTGTGATCAGGACTGTCAGTGTGGTCAGGACTGTGATCAGGACTGTCAGTGTGGTCAGGACTGTCAGTGCGATCAGGACTGTCAGTGTGATCAGGACTGTGATCAGGACTGTCAGTGTGGTCAGGACTGTCAGTGTGATCAGGACTGTGATCAGGACTGTCAGTGTGGTCAGGACTGTCAGTGTGATCAGGACTGTCAGTGTGATCAGGACTGTCAGTGTGGTCAGGACTGTCAGTGTGACCAGGACTGTGGTCAGGACTGTCAGTGTGATCAGGACTGTCAGTGTGGTCAGGACTGTCAGTGTGATCAGGACTGTCAGTGTGGTCAGGACTGTCAGTGTGATCAGGACTGTCAGTGTGGTCAGGACTGTGGTCAGGACTGTCAGTGTGATCAGGACTGTGGTCAGGACTGTGATCAGGACTGTCAGTGTGGTCAGGACTGTCAGTAGGATCAGGACTGTCAGTGTGGTCAGGACTGTCAGTGTGATCAGGACTGTGGTCAGGACTGTGATCAGGACTGTCAGTGTGATCAGGACTGTCAGTGTGATCAGGACTGTCAGTGTGGTCAGGACTGTCAGTGTGATCAGGACTGTCAGTGTGATCAGGACTGTCAGTGTGGTCAGGACTGTCAGTGTGATCAGGACTGTCAGTGTGGTCAGGACTGTCAGTGTGGTCAGGACTGTCAGTGAGATCAGGACTGTCAGTGTGGTTAGGACTGTGATCAGGACTGTCAGTGTGGTCAGGACTGTCAGTGTGATCAGGACTGTGGTCAGGACTGTGGTCAGGACTGTCAGTGTGGTCAGGACTGTCAGTGTGGTCAGGACTGTCAGTGTGATCAGGACTGTGGTCAGGACTGTGGTCAGGACTGTCAGTGTGGTCAGGACTGTCAGTGTGGTCAGGACTGTCAGTGAGATCAGGACTGTCAGTGTGGTTAGGACTGTGATCAGGACTGTCAGTGTGGTCAGGACTGTCAGTGTGATCAGGACTGTGGTCAGGACTGTGGTCAGGACTGTCAGTGTGATCAGGACTGTCAGTGTGATCAGGACTGTCAGTGTGGTCAGGACTGTCAGTGTGATCAGGACTGTCAGTGTGGTCAGGACTGTCAGTGTGGTCAGGACTGTCAGTGAGATCAGGACTGTCAGTGTGGTTAGGACTGTGATCAGGACTGTCAGTGTGGTCAGGACTGTCAGTGTGATCAGGACTGTGGTCAGGACTGTGGTCAGGACTGTCAGTGTGGTCAGGACTGTCAGTGTGATCAGGACTGTCAGTGTGGTCAGGACTGTCAGTGTGATCAGGACTGTCAGTGTGGTCAGGACTGTCAGTGTGGTCAGGACTGTCAGTGAGATCAGGACTGTCAGTGTGGTTAGGACTGTGATCAGGACTGTCAGTGTGGTCAGGACTGTCAGTGTGATCAGGACTGTGGTCAGGACTGTGGTCAGGACTGTCAGTGTGATCAGGACTGTGATCAGGACTGTGGTCAGGACTGTCAGTGAGATCAGGACTGTCAGTGTGGTCAGGACTGTCAGTAGGATCAGGACTGTCCGTAAAGCAGCAGGGTAAACATCATCGATCCTCTGGTGTTTGATAGGACGTCAATGCAGCAGAGCATGCTGGGATGAAGGGCTCTCACACAGAGGAATAAAAGTTGCCTTTTACCCAAAGTGTAATGTTTGTACGCAATGTGTGTGTGTGTGTGTGTGTGTGTGTGTGTGTGTGTGTGTGTGTGTGTGTGTGTGTGTGTGTGTGTGTGTGTGTGTGTGTGTGTGTGTGTGTGTGTGTGTGTGTGTGTGTGTGTGTTCGTGTGTGTGTGTGTGTGTGTGTGTTCGTGTGTGTGTGTGAGCATTTTCCTTGGATGCAGAAGTGTGTGGGCTTACCTTCAAAGTAGGGCATCCACTGTTCTGCTTCAAAGAAGAGAACAGAGTAGGTAGTTTTACTCTTTAGGGAGTGAGAGAGAGAGGCAAATGGAAAGCGGGATGGATGGAGGGAGGGAGGTAGGGAGGGAGAGAGATGTAGGGAGGGAGGGAGAGAGATGTAGGGAGGGAGGGAGAGAGAGGGAGAGAGAGAGAGATGGATGGATGAAGGGAGAGAGATGGATGGATGGATGGAGGGAGGGAGAGTGGTAGGGAGAGAGATGATGGATGGATGAAGGGAGAGAGATGGATGGATGGAGGGAGAGAGTGGTAGGGAGAGAGAGATGGGTGGAGGGAGGGAGAGAGTGGTAGGGAGAGAGATGGATGGATGAAGGGAGAGAGATGGATGGATGAAGGCACACTGCCTACTCGAGACAGAATGAGCTCTCAGCAGCCTGAAATATACATTTCCTCCAGAGGATCAGTTTCAGCTCCCTGGACATCCTGTCATCGTTAAACACACTTCAGCAGCCTCTGTCCTCGTTATGGAAGAACCTCTACCCCAAACCATCTGTGGGAAGTGAAAGGCACCAATCAGGAAAGGAAGAACCTCTACCCAAAACCATCTGTGGGAAGTGAAAGGCACCAATCAGGAAAGGAAGAACCTCTACCCCAAACCATCTGTGGGAAGTGAAAGGAACCAATCAGGAAAGGAAGAACCTCTACCCCAAACCATCTGTGGGAAGTTAAAGGCACCAATCAGGAAAGGATTGTCTCATGGTGTTAAATAGAAGGTTGTAATGTAATCCAAATGTACGTGTACTCTTCTAACAGAACCTCCTGACCTCTATGGACCCACTGAACCTGTTAAACCCTCCTGGTATGGACCTGTTAAACCCTCCTGGTATGGACCTACTGAACCTGTTAAACCCTCCTGGTATGGACCTACTGAACCTGTTAAACCCTCCTGGTATGGACCTGTTAAACCCTCCTGACCTCTATGGACCTACTGAACCTGTTAAACCCTCCTGGTAATGAACCTACTGAACCTGTTAAACCCTCCTGGTATGGACCTGTTAAACCCTCCTGACCTCTATGGACCTACTGAACCTGTTAAACCCTCCTGGTATGAACCTACTGAACCTGTTAAACCCTCCTGGTGTGGACCTACTGAACCTGTTAAACCCTCCTGGTGTGGACCTACTGAACCTGTTAAACCCTCCTGGTATGGACCTACTGAACCTGTTAAACCCTCCTGGTATGGACCTACTGAACCTGTTAAACCCTCCTGGTGTGGACCTACTGAACCTGTTAAACCCTCCTGGTGTGGACCTACTGAACCTGTTAAACCCTCCTGGTATGGACCTACTGAACCTGTTAAACCCTCCTGGTATGGACCTACTGAACCTGTTAAACCCTCCTGGTATGGACCTGTTAAACCCTCCTGGTATGAACCTACTGAACCTGTTAAACCCTCCTGGTATGAACCTACTGAACCTGTTAAACCCTCCTGGTATGGACCTACTGAACCTGTTAAACCCTCCTGGTATGGACCTACTGAACCTGTTAAACCCTCCTGGTATGAACCTACTGAACCTGTTAAACCCTCTTGGTATGGACCTACTGAACCTGTTAAACCCTCCTGGTATGAACCTACTGGACCTGTTAAACCCTCCTGGTATGAACCTACTGGACCTGTTAAACCCTCCTGGTATGGACCTGTTAAACCCTCCTGGTATGAACCTACTGAACCTGTTAAACCCTCCTGGTATGAACCTACTGAACCTGTTAAACCCTCCTGGTATGAACCTACTGAACCTGTTAAACCCTCCTGGTATGAACCTACTGAACCTGTTAAACCCTCCTGGTATGGACCTGTTAAACCCTCCTGGTATGGACCTGTTAAACCCTCCTGGTATGAACCTGTTAAACCCTCCTGGTATGGACCTACTGAACCTGTTAAACCCTCCTGGTGTGGACCTGTTAAACCCTCCTGGTATGGACCTACTGAACCTGTTAAACCCTCCTGGTATGGACCTACTGAACCTGTTAAACCCTCCTGGTATGGACCTGTTAAACCCTCCTGGTATGAACCTACTGAACCTGTTAAACCCTCCTGGTATGAACCTACTGAACCTGTTAAACCCTCCTGGTATGGACCTACTGAACCTGTTAAACCCTCCTGGTATGGACCTACTGAACCTGTTAAACCCTCCTGGTATGGACCTACTGAACCTGTTAAACCCTCCTGGTATGGACCTACTGAACCTGTTAAACCCTCCTGGTATGAACCTACTGAACCTGTTAAACTCTCCTGGTATGGACCTACTGAACCTGTTAAACCCTCCTGGTATGGACCTGTTAAACCCTCCTGGTATGGACCTGTTAAACCCTCCTGGTATGAACCTACTGAACCTGTTAAACCCTCCTGGTATGAACCTACTGAACCTGTTAAACCCTCCTGGTATGGACCTACTGAACCTGTTAAACCCTCCTGGTATGGACCTACTGAACCTGTTAAACCCTCCTGGTGTGGACCTGTTAAACCCTCCTGGTATGAACCTACTGAACCTGTTAAACCCTCCTGGTATGGACCTGTTAAACCCTCCTGGTATGAACCTATTGAACCTGTTAAACCCTCCTGGTATGAACCTACTGAACCTGTTAAACCCTCCTGGTATGGACCTACTGAACCTGTTAAACCCTCCTGGTATGGACCTGTTAAACCCTCCTGGTAGTTCCTGGTTCAGTAGGGGACCTGTTAAGCCCTCCTGGTATGGACCTACTGAACCTGTTAAACCCTCCTGGTATGGACCTACTGAACCTGTTAAACCCTCCTGGTATGGACCTACTGAACCCATTAAACCCTCCTGGTGTGGACCTGTTAAACCCTCCTGGTATGAACCTACTGAACCTACTAAACCCTCCTGGTATGAACCTACTGAACCTGTTAAACCCTCCTGGTATGGACCTGTTAAACCCTCCTGGTATGAACCTACTGAACCTGTTAAACCCTCCTGGTATGGACCTGTTAAACCCTCCTGGTATGGACCTACTGAACCTGTTAAACCCTCCTGGTATGGACCTACTGAACCTGTTAAACCCTCCTGGTATGGACCTACTGAACCTGTTAAACCCTCCTGGTATGGACCTACTGAACCTGTTAAACCCTCCTGGTGTGGACCTACTGAACCTGTTAAACCCTCCTGGTATGAACCTGTTAAACCCTCCTGGTATGGACCTACTGAACCTGTTAAACCCTCCTGGTATGGACCTACTGAACCTGTTAAACCCTCCTGGTATGGACCTGTTAAACCCTCCTGGTATGGACCTACTGAACCTGTTAAACCCTCCTGGTATGGACCTACTGAACCTGTTAAACCCTCCTGGTATGAACCTACTGAACCTGTTAAACCCTCCTGGTATGAACCTACTGAACCTGTTAAACCCTCCTGGTATGGACCTACTGAACCTGTTAAACCCTCCTGGTATGGACCTACTGAACCTGTTAAACCCTCCTGGTGTGGACCTGTTAAACCCTCCTGGTATGAACCTACTGAACCTGTTAAACCCTCCTGGTATGGACCTACTGAACCTGTTAAACCCTCCTGGTATGGACCTACTGAACCTGTTAAACCTTCCTGGTATGGACCTACTGAAACTGTTAAACCCTCCTGGTATGGACCTACTGAACCTGTTAAACCCTCCTGGTATGGACCTACTGAACCGGTTAAACCCTCCTTGTGTGGACCTACTGAACCTGTTAAACCCTCCTGGTATGGACCTACTGAACCTGTTAAACCCTCCTGGTGTGGACCTACTGAACCTGTTAAACCCTTCTGGTATGAACCTGTTAAACCCTCCTGGTATGGACCTACTGAACCTGTTAAACCCTCCTGGTGAACCTGTTAAACCCTCCTGGTATGAACCTGTTAAACCCCTCCTGGTAGTTCCTGGTTCAGTAGGGGACCTGTTAACCCCTCCTGGTAGTTCCTGGTTCAGTAGGGGACCTGTTAACCCCTCCTGGTAGTTCCTGGTTCAGTAGGGGACCTGTTAACCCCTCCTGGTAGTTCCTGGTTCAGTAGCGGACCTGTTAACCCCTCCTGGTAGTTCCTGGTTCAGTAGGGGACCTTTAACCCCTCCTGATAGTCCCTGGTTCAGTAGGGGACCTGTTAACCCCTCCTGGTAGTCCCTGGTTCAGTAGGGGACCTGTTAACCCCTCCTGGTAGTTCCTGGTTCAGTAGGGGACCTGTTAACCCCTCCTGGTAGTTCCTGGTTCAGTAGGGGACCTGTTAACCCCTCCTGGTAGTTCCTGGTTCAGTAGGGGGCCTGTTAACCCCTCCTGGTAGTTCCTGGTTCAGTAGGGGACCTGTTAACCCCTCCTGGTAGTTCCTGGTTCAGTAAGGGGACCTGTTAACCCCTCCTGGTAGTCCCTGGTTCAGTAGGGGACCTGTTAACCCGTCCTGGTAGTTCCTGGTTCAGTAGGGGACCTGTTAACCCCTCCTGGTAGTTCCTGGTTCAGCAGGGGAGTCATTTTATGTGTATGTCAGAGACATGATGTACAAGCTTAAGTTATGGCCAATAGTCCACTTGTTACTGTGTGTGTGTGTGTGTGTGTGTGTGTGTGTGTGTGTGTGTGTGTGTGTGTGTGTGTGTGTGTGTGTGTGTGTGTGTGTGTGTGTGTGTGTGTGTGTGTGTGTGTGTGTGTGTGTGTGTGTGTGTGTTGTGTGTTTGTAAGGACCTGTTTAGTCCTGGGTGTCTTAAGTCTTCCCAGTCAGTATCCAGCAGGGAGTTATGGCCTTTAGCAATACAACCACAGCTACACACACAGAGACACTACTGGAGGCCTAGATACTGCCCTCACTATGCACTACTGCAGGCCTAGATACTCAGTTGGTAGAGCATGGCGCTTGTAACGCCAGGGTAGTGGGTTCGATCCCCGGGACCACCCATACGTAGAATGTATGCACACATGACTGTAAGTCGCTTTGGATAAAAGCGTCTGCTAAATGGCATATATTATTATTATTATATTATATATTACTATACACTACTGCAGGCCTAGACAGTGCCCTCACTATACACTACTGCAGGCCTAGATACTTACTGCCCTCACTATCCACTACTTCAGGCCTAGATACTGCCCTCACTATCCACTACTTCAGGCCTAGATACTGCCCTCACTATCCACTACTTCAGGCCTAGATACTGCCCTCACTATCCACTACTTCAGGCCTAGATACTGCCCTCACTATCCACTACTTCAGGCCTAGATACTGCCCTCACCATACACTACTTCAGGCCTAGATACTGCCCTCACCATACACTACTGCAGGTCTAGATACTGCCCTCACTATCCACTACTTCAGGCCTAGATACTGCCCTCACCATACACTACTGCAGGTCTAGATACTGCCCTCACTATCCACTACTTCTGGCCTAGATACTGCCCTCACTATGCACTACTGCAGGTCTAGATACTGCCCTCACTATGCACTACTGCAGGTCTAGATACTGCCCTCACTATGCACTACTGCAGGCCTAGATACTGCCCTCACTATCCACTACTGCAGGCCTAGATACTGCCCTCACTATCCACTCCAGGCTAGATACTGCCCTCACTATCCACTACTGAGGCCTATACTGCCCTCACTATACACTACTGCAGGCCTAGATACTGCCCTCACTATACACTACTGCAGGCCTAGATACTGCCCTCACTATACACTACTGCAGGCCTAGATACTGCCCTCACTATCCACTACTGCAGGCCTAGATACTGCCCTCACTATCCACTACTGCAGGCCTAGATACTGCCCTCACTATCCACTACTTCTGGCCTAGATACTGCCCTCACTATGCACTACTGCAGGTCTAGATACTGCCCTCACTATGCACTACTGCAGGTCTAGATACTGCCCTCACTATGCACTACTGCAGGCCTAGATACTGCCCTCACTATACACTACTGCAGGCCTAGATACTGCCCTCACTATACACTACTGCAGGCCTAGATACTGCCCTCACTATCCACTACTGCAGGCCTAGATACTGCCCTCACTATCCACTACTGCAGGCCTAGATACTGCCCTCACTATACACTACTGCAGGCCTAGATACTGCCCTCACTATCCACTACTGGAGGCCTAGATACTGCCCTCACTATACACTACTGCAGGCCTAGATACTGCCCTCACTATACACTACTGCAGGCCTAGATACTGCCCTCACTATCCACTACTGCAGGCCTAGATACTGCCCTCACTATCCACTACTGCAGGCCTAGATACTGCCCTCACTATCCACTACTGCAGGCCTAGATACTGCCCTCACTATCCACTACTGCAGGCCTAGATACTGCCCTCACTATCCACTACTGGAGGCCTAGATACTGCCCTCACTATACACTACTGCAGGCCTAGATACTGCCCTCACTATACACTACTGCAGGCCTAGATACTGCCCTCACTATCCACTACTGCAGGCCTAGATACTGCCCTCACTATACACTACTGCAGGTCTAGATACTGCCCTCACTATACACTACTGCAGGCCTAGATACTGCCCTCACTATCCACTACTGCAGGCCTAGATACTGCCCTCACTATACACTACTGTAGGCCTAGATACTGCCCTCACTATCCACTACTGCAGGCCTAGATACTGCCCTCACTATACACTACTGCAGGCCTAGATACTGCCCTCACTATACACTACTGTAGGCCTAGATACTGCCCTCACTATACACTACTGTAGGCCTAGATACTGCCCTCACTATACACTACTGGAGGCCTAGATACTGCCCTCACTATACACTACTGGAGGCCTAGATACTGCCCTCACTATACACTACTGGAGGCCTAGATACTGCCCTCACTATACACTACTGGAGGCCTAGATACTGCCCTCACTATACACTACTGGAGGCCTAGATACTGCCCTCACTATACACTACTGGAGGCCTAGATACTGCCCTCACTATACACTACTGGAGGCCTAGATACTGCCCTCACTATACACTACTGGAGGCCTAGATACTGCCCTCACTATACACTACTGGAGGCCTAGATACTGCCCTCACTATACACTACTGGAGGCCTAGATACTGCCCTCACTATCCACTACTGGAGGCCTAGATACTGCCCTCACTATACACTACTGCAGGCCTAGATACTGCCCTCACTATACACTACTGCAGGCCTAGATACTGCCCTCACTATCCACTACTGCAGGCCTAGATACTGCCCTCACTATCCACTACTGCAGGCCTAGATACTGCCCTCACTATCCACTACTGCAGGCCTAGATACTGCCCTCACTATCCACTACTGGAGGCCTAGATACTGCCCTCACTATACACTACTGCAGGCCTAGATACTGCCCTCACTATACACTACTGCAGGCCTAGATACTGCCCTCACTATCCACTACTGCAGGCCTAGATACTGCCCTCACTATACACTACTGTAGGCCTAGATACTGCCCTCACTATCCACTACTGCAGGCCTAGATACTGCCCTCACTATACACTACTGCAGGCCTAGATACTGCCCTCACTATACACTACTGTAGGCCTAGATACTGCCCTCACTATACACTACTGTAGGCCTAGATACTGCCCTCACTATACACTACTGTAGGCCTAGATACTGCCCTCACTATACAATACTGTAGGCCTAGATACTGCCCTCACTATCCACTACTGTAGGCCTAGATACTGCCCTCACTATACACTACTGCAGGCCTAGATACTGCCCTCACTATACACTACTGCAGGCCTAGATACTGCCCTCAACATACACTACTGCAGGCCTAGATACTGCCCTCACTATCCACAGAGAAACACAGCAGAAGAACCTGGAAGGATATGAAATAAGTTCCCCATAGATGTTCCTGTCGTATTCATCCGTACCAAGGTGAAGTGTGTAATGTGTGAATATGTGCTTGATGAGGACATCAGCAGCAGGCTCTTATCTCTCAGGGATACAGACCAGTGTAATGGTCTGGTCTGTGGTGGAAGCATGGCTGATAACCCACCCCCCCCCACTCACTTCTCTCCTCTTCCCCAGGACGGTGCACTACGAGGGGGGAGCTGTGTCCATCCACGCCCGTTCCCTCTGGAGGCTGGAGACCCTACGAGTGGCGTGAGTTGAACGATATGACACATCTATCTGGGGGGTACGGAGAACGATGACACATCTATCTGGGGGGGGGGGAGAACGATATGACACATCTATCTGGGGGTGTGTACGGAGAACGATGACACATCTATCTGGGGGGAGGAGAACGATGACACATCTATCTGGGGGTACGGAGAACGATGACACATCTATCTGGGGGGGGGAGAACGATATGACACATCTATCTGGGGGTACGGAGAACGATGACACATCTATCTGGGGGGAGGAGAACGATGACACATCTATCTGGGGGTACGGAGAACGATGACACATCTATCTGGGGGGAGGAGAACGATATGACACATCTATCTGGGGGGGAGGAGAACGATATGACACATCTATCTGGGGGTACGGAGAACGATATGACACATCTATCTGGGGGTACGGAGAACGATATGACACATCTATCTGGGGGGTACGGAGAACGATATGACACATCTATCTGGGGGGGTACGGAGAACGATATGACACATCTATCTGGGGGTACGGAGAACGATATGACACATCTATCTGGGGGGGGTACGGAGAATGATATGACACATCTATCTGGGGGTACGGAGAACGATATGACACATCTATCTGGGGGGGGGACGGAGAATGATATGACACATCTATCTGGGGGGGACGGAGATCGATATGACACATCTATCTGGGGGGGTACGGAGAATGATATGACACATCTATCTGGGGGGGTACGGAGAACGATATGACACATCTATCTGGGGGGGGTACGGAGAACGATATGACACATCTATCTGGGGGGGGACGGAGAACGATATGACACATCTATCTGGGGGGATACGGAGAACGATATGACACATCTATCTGGGGGGGTACGGAGAACGATATGACACATCTATCTGGGGGGTACGGAGAACGATATGACATCTATCTGGGGGGGGTACGGAGAACAATATGACACATCTATCTGGGGGTGGTACGGAGAACGATATGACATCTATCTGGGGGGGTACAGAGAACGATATGACACATCTATCTGGGGGTACGGAGAACGATATGACACATCTATCTGGGGGGAGAACGATATGACACATCTATCTGGGGGGAGGAGAACGATATGACACATCTATCTGGGGGGGATACGGAGAACGATATGACACATCTATCTGGGGGTACGGAGAACGATATGACACATCTATCTGGGGGGTACGGAGAACGATATGACACATCTATCTGGGGGGGTACGGAGAACGATATGACACATCTATCTGGGGGGAGGAGAACGATATGACACATCTATCTGGGGGGGTAGGAGAACGATATGACACATCTATCTGGGGGGTACGGAGAACGATATGACACATCTATCTGGGGGTACGGAGAACGATATGACACATCTATCTGGGGGTATGGAGAACGATATGACACATCTATCTGGGGGGGTACGGAGAACGATATGACACATCTATCTGGGGGTATGGAGAACGATATGACACATCTATCTGGGGGGGGTACGGAGAACGATATGACACATCTATCTGGGGGGTACGGAGAACGAAATGACACATCTATCTGGGGGGAGGAGAACGATATGACACATCTATCTGGGGGGAGGAGAACGATATGACACATCTATCTGGGGGGAGGAGAACGATATGACACATCTATCTGGGGGGAGGACAACGATATGACACATCTATCTGGGGGAGGAGAACGATATGACACATCTATCTGGGGGGGACGGAGAACGATATGACACATCTATCTGGGGGAGGTACAGAGAACGATATGACACATCTATCTGGGGGTACGGAGAACGATATGACACATCTATCTGGGGGGATACGGAGAACGATATGACACATCTATCTGGGGGGGATACGGAGAACGATATGACACATCTATCTGGGGGTATGGAGAACGATATGACACATCTATCTGGGGGGTACGGAGAACGATATGACACATCTATCTGGGGGGGTACGGAGAACGAAATGACACATCTATCTGGGGGGGTACGGAGAACGATATGACACATCTATCTGGGGGGTACGGAGAACGATATGACACATCTATCTGGGTGGGGAGGAGAACGATATGACACATCTATCTGGGGGAGGAGAACAATATGACACATCTATCTGGGGGAGGAGAACGATATGACATCTATCTGGGGGGGTACGGAGAACGATATGACACATCTATCTGGGGGGAGGAGAACGATATGACATCTATCTGGGGGGGTACGGAGAACGATATGACACATCTATCTGGGGGGAGGAGAACGATATGACACATCTATCTGGGGGGTACGGAGAACGATATGACACATCTATCTGGGGGGTGCACGGAGAACGATATGACACATCTATCTGGGGGGTACGGAGAACGATATGACACATCTATCTGGGGGTACGGAGAACGATATGACACATCTATCTGGGGGGTACGGAGAATGATATGACACATCTATCTGGGGGTACGGAGAACGATATGACACATCTATCTGGGGGGTACGGAGAACGATATGACACATCTATCTGGGGTACGGAGAACGATATGACACATCTATCTGGGGGGTACGGAGAACGATATGACACATCTATCTGGGGGGGTACGGAGAACGATATGACACATCTATCTGGGGGGTACGGAGAACGATATGACACATCTATCTGGGGGGAGTACGGAGAACGATATGACACATCTATCTGGGGGTACGGAGAACGATATGACACATCTATCTGGGGGTACGGAGAACGATATGACACATCTATCTGGGGGATACGGAGAACGATATGACACATCTATCTGGGGGGGTACGGAGAACGATATGACACATCTATCTGGGGGGTACGGAGAACGATATGACACATCTATCTGGGGGGGGGTACGGAGAACGATATGACACATCTATCTGGGGGTACGGAGAACGATATGACACATCTATCTGGGGGGTACGGAGAACGATATGACACATCTATCTGGGGGGGGGTACGGAGAACGATATGACACATCTATCTGGGGGGGATACGGAGAACGATATGACACATCTATCTGGGGGGGGGCACGGAGAACGATATGACACATCTATCTGGGGGTACGGAGAACGATATGACATCTATCTGGGGGTACGGAGAACAATATGACACATCTATCTGGGGGTGGTACGGAGAACGATATGACATCTATCTGGGGGTACAGAGAACGATATGACACATCTATCTGGGGGGTACGGAGAACGATATGACACATCTATCTGGGGGAGAAACGATATGACACATCTATCTGGGGGGAGGAGAACGATATGACACATCTATCTGGGGGGTACGGAGAACGATATGACACATCTATCTGGGGGGTACGGAGAACGATATGACACATCTATCTGGGGGTACGGAGAACGATATGACACATCTATCTGGGGGTACGGAGAACGATATGACACATCTATCTGGGGGAGGAGAACGATATGACACATCTATCTGGGGGAGGAGAACGATATGACACATCTATCTGGGGGGTACGGAGAACGATATGACACATCTATCTGGGGGGTACGGAGAACGATATGACACATCTATCTGGGGGTATGGAGAACGATATGACACATCTATCTGGGGGGGGGGGTACGGAGAACGATATGACACATCTATCTGGGGGTATGGAGAACGATATGACACATCTATCTGGGGGTACGGAGAACGATATGACACATCTATCTGGGGGGGTACGGAGAACGAAATGACACATCTATCTGGGGGGAGGAGAACGATATGACACATCTATCTCGGGGGGGGAGAACGATATGACACATCTATCTGGGGGAGGAGAACGATATGACACATCTATCTGGGGGAGGACAACGATATGACACATCTATCTGGGGGAGGAGAACGATATGACACATCTATCTGGGGGGGTACGGAGAACGATATGACACATCTATCTGGGGGAGGTACAGAGAACGATATGACACATCTACCTGGGGGGTACGGAGAACGATATGACACATCTATCTGGGGGTACGGAGAACGATATGACACATCTATCTGGGGGACGGAGAACGATATGACACATCTATCTGGGGGTATGGAGAACGATATGACACATCTATCTGGGGGTACGGAGAACGATATGACACATCTATCTGGGGGGTACGGAGAACGAAATGACACATCTATCTGGGGGGGTACGGAGAACGATTTGACACATCTATCTGGGGGTACGGAGAACGATATGACACATCTATCTGGGTGGGGAGGAGAACGATATGACACATCTATCTGGGGGGAGGAGAACAATATGACACATCTATCTGGGGGGAGGAGAACGATAGGACATCTATCTGGGGGGCACGGAGAACTGGTATGACACATCTATCTGGGGGGAGGAGAACGATATGACATCTATCTGGGGGGTACGGAGAACTGATATGACACATCTATCTGGGGGAGGAGAACGATATGACACATCTATCTGGGGGACAGGCAGACTGGTCACGGAGAACGATATGACACATCTATCTGGGGGTGTACGGAGAACGATATGACACATCTATCTGGGGGTACGGAGAACGATATGACACATCTATCTGGGGGGTTACGGAGAACAAAATGACACATCTACCTGGGGGTCAGGGCAGGAGAACGATATGACACATCTATCTGGGTGGGGTCAGGAGAACATATGACACATCTATCTGGGGGGTCAGAGAACGATATGACACATCTATCTGGGGGGTCAGGAGAACAAATGACACATCTATCTGGGGGACTGGTACAGAGAACGATATGACACATCTATCTGGGGGTACAGGAGAACTGATCATGACACATCTATCTGGGGGGTTACGGAGAACGATATGACACATCTATCTGGGGGTCAGGCAGAACGGTGACACATCTACCTGGGGTCAGGAGGACAGATGACACATCTATCTGGGGTCAGGGTAGGAGAACTGGTAGACACATCTATCTGGGGGGGGGGTTAGGGTCAGACATAAGGGTTCAGGGCCAGACCCTGTTGCAGACAGGGGGGGGTCGACTCTGATATTTATTAGGCTCGAGGTCAGTGCAGGCAGACTAGGCAGGCTCGAGGTCAGGGCAGGCAGACTGGTCAGCAGGCTCGAGGTCAGTGCAGGCAGACTGGTCAGGCAGGCTCGAGGTCAGTGCAGGCAGACTGGTCAGCAGACTCGAGGTCAGTGCAGGCCGACTGGTCAGCAGGCTCGAGGTCAGTGCAGGCAGACTGGTCAGCAGGCTCGAGGTCAGTGCAGGCAGACTGGTCAGCAGGCTCGAGGTCAGTGCAGGCAGACTGGTCAGCAGGCTCGAGGTCAGTGCAGGCAGACTGGTCAGCAGGCTCGAGGTCAGGGCAGGCAGACTGGTCAGCAGGCTCGAGGTCAGTGCAGGCAGACTGGTCAGCAGGCTCGAGGTCAGTGCAGGCAGACTGGTCAGACAGGCTCGAGGTCAAGGCAGGCAGACTGGTCAGACAGGCTCGAGGTCAGGGCAGGCAGACTCGAGGTCAGGGCAGGCAGACTGGTCAGACAGGCTCGAGGTCAGGGCAGGCAGACTGGTCAGGAGTTTCAGGACAGACTCGAGGTCAGGACAGGCAGACTGGTCAGGTAGACTCGAGGTCAGGACAGGCAGACTGTTCAGACAGGCTCGAGGTCAGGGCAGGCAGACTGGTCAGACAGGCTCGAGGTCAGGGCAGGCAGACTGGTCAGACAGGCTCGAGGTCAGGGCAGGCAGACTGGTCAGACAGGCTCGAGGTCAGGGCAGGCAGACTGGTCAGGCAGACTCGAGGTCAGGACAGGCAGACTGGTCAGGTAGACTCGAGGTCAGGACAGGCAGACTGGTCAGGTAGACTCGAGGTCAGGACAGGCAGACTGGTCAGACAGGCTCGAGGTCAGGGCAGGCAGACTGGTCAGACAGGCTCGAGGTCAGGGCAGGCAGACTGGTCAGACAGGCTCGAGGTCAGGGCAGGCAGACTGGTCAGGCAGACTCGAGGTCAGGACAGGCAGACTGGTCAGGTAGACTCGAGGTCAGGACAGGCAGACTGGTCAGACAGGCTCGAGGTCAGGGCAGGCAGACAGAGGTCAGACAGGCTCGAGGTCAGGGCAGGCAGACTGGTCAGGCAGACTCGAGGTCAGGACAGGCAGACTGGTCAGGTAGACTCGAGGTCAGGACAGGCAGACTGGTCAGCTAGACTCGAGGTCAGGACAGGCAGACTGGTCAGACAGGCTCGAGGTCAGGGCAGGCAGACTGGTCAGACAGGCTCGAGGTCAGGGCAGGCAGACTGGTCAGACAGGCTCGAGGTCAGGGCAGGCAGACTGGTCAGGCAGACTCGAGGTCAGGACAGGCAGACTGGTCAGGTAGACTCGAGGTCAGGACAGGCAGACTGGTCAGGTAGACTCGAGGTCAGGACAGGCAGACTGGTCAGACAGGCTCGAGGTCAGACAGGCTCGAGGTCAGGGCAGGCAGACTGGTCAGACAGGCTCGAGGTCAGGGCAGGCAGACTGGTCAGGCAGACTCGAGGTCAGGACAGGCAGACTGGTCAGGTAGACTCGAGGTCAGGACAGGCAGACTGGTCAGGCAGACTCGAGGTCAGGACAGGCAGACTGGTCAGGTAGACTCGAGGTCAGGACAGGCAGACTGGTCAGGTAGACTCGAGGTCAGGACAGGCAGACTGGTCAGGTAGACTCGAGGTCAGGGCAGGCAGACTGGTCAGGCAGACTCGAGGTCAGGGCAGGCAGACTGGTCAGGCAGACTCGAGGTCAGGACAGGCAGACTCGAGGTCAGGACAGGCAGACTGGTCAGGTAGACTCGAGGTCAGGACAGGCAGACTGGTCAGGTAGACTCGAGGTCAGGACAGGCAGACTGGTCAGCAGGCTCGAGGTCAGGACAGGCAGACTGGTCAGCAGGCTCGAGGTCAGGACAGGCAGACTGGTCAGCAGGCTCGAGGTCAGGACAGGCAGACTGGTCAGCAGGCTCGAGGTCAGGACAGGCAGACTGGTCAGCAGGCTCGAGGTCAGGACAGGCAGACTGGTCAGCAGGCTCGAGGTCAGGACAGGCAGACTGGTCAGGTAGACTCGAGGTCAGGACAGGCAGACTGGTCAGCAGGCTCGAGGTCAGGACAGGCAGACTGGTCAGCAGGCTTGAGGTCAGGACAGGCAGACTGGTCAGCAGGCTCCAGGTCAGGACAGGCAGACTGGTCAGCAGGCTCCAGGTCAGGACAGGCAGACTGGTCAGCAGGCTCGAGGTCAGGACAGGCAGACTGGTCAGCAGGCTCGAGGTCAGGACAGGCAGACTGGTCAGCAGGCTCGAGGTCAGGACAGGCAGACTGGTCAGCAGGCTCGAGGTCAGGACAGGCAGACTGGTCAGCAGGCTCGAGGTCAGGACAGGCAGACTGGTCAGCAGGCTCGAGGTCAGGACAGGCAGACTGTTCAGCAAGCTCGAGGTCAGAACAGGCAGACTGGTCAGCAGACACTGGTACAGAGAGACAGGAAACACAGGGATAAATACACTGGTACAGAGAGACAGGAAACACAGGGATAAATACACTGGTACAGAGAGACAGGAAACACAGGGATAAATACACTGGTACAGAGAGACAGGAAACACAGGGATAAATACACTGGTACAGAGAGACAGGAAACACAGGGATAAATACACTGACCCAGAGAGACAGGAAACACAGGGATAAATACACTGACCCAGAGAGACAGGAAACACAGGGATAAATACAGGCAGACTGGTCAGCAGGCTCGAGGTCAGGACAGGCAGACTGGTCAGCAGGCTCGAGGTCAGGACAGGCAGACTGGTCAGCAGGCTCGAGGTCAGGACAGGCAGACTGGTCAGCAGGCTCAAGGTCAGGACAGGCAGACTGGTCAGGTAGACTCGAGGTCAGGACAGGCAGACTGGTCAGCAGGCTCGAGGTCAGGACAGGCAGACTGGTCAGCAGGCTCGAGGTCAGGACAGGCAGACTGGTCAGCAGGCTCGAGGTCAGGACAGGCAGACTGGTCAGCAGGCTTGAGGTCAGGACAGGCAGACTGGTCAGCAGGCTCCAGGTCAGGACAGGCAGACTGGTCAGCAGGCTTGAGGTCAGGACAGGCAGACTGGTCAGCAGGCTCGAGGTCAGGACAGGCAGACTGGTCAGCAGACTCGAGGTCAGGACAGGCAGACTGGTCAGCAGGCTCGAGGTCAGGACAGGCAGACTGGTCAGCAGGCTCGAGGTCAGGACAGGCAGACTGGTCAGCAGGCTCGAGGTCAGGACAGGCAGACTGGTCAGGCAGACTGGTCAGGCTCGAGGTCAGGACAGGCAGACTGTTCAGCAGGCTCGAGGTCAGAACAGGCAGACTGGTCAGCAGACACTGGTACAGAGAGACAGGAAACACAGGGGTAAATACACTGGTACAGAGAGACAGGAAACACAGGGATAAATACACTGGTACAGAGAGACAGGAAACACAGGGATAAATACACTGGTACAGAGAGACAGGAAACACAGGGATAAATACACTGGTACAGTGAGACAGGAAACACAGGGATAAATACACTGGTACAGAGAGACAGGAAACACAGGGATAAATACACTGACCCAGAGAGACAGGAAACACAGGGATAAATACACTGACCCAGAGAGACAGGAAACACAGGGATAAATACACTGGTACAGAGAGACAGGAAACACAGGGATAAATACACTGACCCAGAGAGACAGGAAACACAGGGATAAATACACTGGTACAGAGAGACAGGAAACACAGGGATAAATACACTGGCACAGAGAGACAGGAAACACAGGGATAAATACACTGATACAGAGAGACAGGAAATACAGGGATAAATACACTGGTACAGAGAGACAGGAAACACAGGGATAAATACACTGGTACAGAGAGACAGGAAACACAGGGATAAATACACTGGTACAGAGAGACAGGAAACACAGGGATAAATACACTGGCACAGAGAGACAGGAAACACAGGGATAAATACACTGGCACAGAGAGACAGGAAACACATGGATAAATATACTGGTACAGAGAGACAGGAACCACAGGGATAAATACACTGGTACAGAGAGACAGGAAACACAGGGATAAATACACTGGTACAGAGAGACAGGAAACACAGGGATAAATACACTGGTACAGAGAGACAGGAAACACAGGGATAAATACACTGGTACAGAGAGACAGGAAACACAGGGATAAATACACTGACCCAGAGAGACAGGAAACACAGGGATAAATACACTGACCCAGAGAGACAGGAAACACAGGGATAAATACAGGCAGACTGGTCAGCAGGCTCGAGGTCAGGACAGGCAGACTGGTCAGCAGGCTCGAGGTCAGGACAGGCAGACTGGTCAGCAGGCTCGAGGTCAGGACAGGCAGACTGGTCAGCAGGCTCAAGGTCAGGACAGGCAGACTGGTCAGGTAGACTCGAGGTCAGGACAGGCAGACTGGTCAGCAGGCTCGAGGTCAGGACAGGCAGACTGGTCAGCAGGCTCGAGGTCAGGACAGGCAGACTGGTCAGCAGGCTCGAGGTCAGGACAGGCAGACTGGTCAGCAGGCTCGAGGTCAGGACAGGCAGACTGGTCAGCAGGCTTGAGGTCAGGACAGGCAGACTGGTCAGCAGGCTCCAGGTCAGGACAGGCAGACTGGTCAGCAGGCTCGAGGTCAGGACAGGCAGACTGGTCAGCAGGCTCGAGGTCAGGACAGGCAGACTGGTCAGCAGGCTCGAGGTCAGGACAGGCAGACTGGTCAGCAGACTCGAGGTCAGGACAGGCAGACTGGTCAGCAGGCTCAGAGGTCAGGACAGGCAGACTGGTCAGCAGGCTCGAGGTCAGGACAGGCAGACTGGTCAGCAGGCTCGAGGTCAGGACAGGCAGACTGGTCAGCAGGCTCGAGGTCAGGACAGGCAGACTGTTCAGCAGGCTCGAGGTCAGAACAGGCAGACTGGTCAGCAGACACTGGTACAGAGAGACAGGAAACACAGGGATAAATACACTGGTACAGAGAGACAGGAAACACAGGGATAAATACACTGGTACAGAGAGACAGGAAACACAGGGATAAATACACTGGTACAGTGAGACAGGAAACACAGGGATAAATACACTGGTACAGAGAGACAGGAAACACAGGGATAAATACACTGACCCAGAGAGACAGGAAACACAGGGATAAATACACTGACCCAGAGAGACAGGAAACACAGGGATAAATACACTGGTACAGAGAGACAGGAAACACAGGGATAAATACACTGACCCAGAGAGACAGGAAACACAGGGATAAATACACTGGTACAGAGAGACAGGAAACACAGGGATAAATACACTGACCCAGAGAGACAGGAACCACAGGGATAAATATAAATGTAATATTAACACTCTATAGACACTGTAATGTTATCACTCTACAGAGACCATTAACACTCTGACCCCAGCAGTGTAGATCAGGGAGATGTCTCTGTGAGAGGGCAGGGAGATGTCTCTGTGAGAGGGCAGGGAGATGTCTCCGTGAGAGGGCATGGAGATGTCTCCGTGAGAGGGCAGGGAGATGTCTCCGTGAGAGGGCATGGAGATGTCTCCGTGAGAGGGCATGGAGATGTCTCTGTGAGAGGGCATGGAGATGTCTCCGTGAGAGGGCAGGGAGATGTCTCCGTGAGAGGGCAGGGAGATGTCTCCGTGAGAGGGCAGGGAGATGTCTCCGTGAGAGGACAGGGAGATGTCTCCGTGAGAGGGCAGGGAGATGTCTCCGTGAGAGGGCAGGGGCCCACTGCCAACGTGGTGTACAGTGTCTCTGTCAGCGGGGCCCACTGCCAACGTGGTGTACAGTGTCTCTGTCAGCGGGGCCCACTGCCAACGTGGTGTACAGTGTCTCTGTCAGCCCCAGTCTGTGGAGGGAAGACGAGCCCTCCTCCCATCCAGAGTCATAGACACACAGACTGTTTGCAGTGAAGTGTCTAATTACTAACAGCATGACAGTAGTCCCCTGATAACACAGAGATTTCTCTCCTTGTTTTGTATCAGGGCTGATTGGACATACTGTAGTGTTCATGGGTTCTGATGAGGACAGAATATAAATACTCTGCCCTCTGTAGCCTGTTGTGTTCTGTTGTGTTCTGTTGGGTTCTGCTGTGTTCTGTTGTGTTCTGTTGGGTTCTGCTGTGTTCTGTTGGGTTCTGCTGGGTTGTGTTGTGTTGTGTTCTGTTGTGTTCTGTTCTGTTGTGTTGTGTTCTGTTGTGTTGTGTTGTGTTCTGTTGTGTTGTGTTGTGTTGTGTTGTGTTCTGTTGTGTTGTGTTGTGTTCTGTTGTGTTGTGTTGTGTTGTGTTCTGTTCTGTTCTGTTCTGTTCTGTTGTGTTCTGTTGTGTTCTGTTCTGTTCTGTTCTGTTCTGTTGTGTTGTGTTCTGTTGTGTTCTGTTGTGTTGTGTTCTGTTGTGTTCTGATCCCTCCTCTCCCTCTCTCCCTCTCCCTCTCTCCCTCTCTCCCTCTCTCCCTCTCTCCCTCTCTCCCTCTCTCCCTCTCCCTCTCTCTCTCTCTCTCTCTCTCTGTCTCTCTCTCTCTCTCTCTCTCTCTCTCTCTCTCTCTCTCTCTCTCTCTCTCTCTCTCTCTCTCTCTCTCTCTCTAGGTGGAGCGGCAGCCACACCCGCTGGGGTCAACCCTTCCGTCTCCGTCATGTGACCACGGGGAAGTACCTCAGTATCATGGAGGATAAGGGCCTGCTGCTGATGGACAAGGAGAAGGCTGATGTCAAGTCTACTGCCTTCTGTTTCCGGCCCTCCAAGGTACACTTCAGCCCGGCTATATACGCACGCACGCACGCACGCACAGACACACAGACAGTGGCTCAGCCATGCAAACAGAA
>NC_060180.1:184900-217400 GCF_021184085.1 Oncorhynchus gorbuscha | reverse complement strand
TCACAATACCCCATAAGGACATCACAATACCCCATAATGACATCACAATACCCCATAATGACATCACAATACACCATAATGACATCACAATACTACATAATGACATCACAATACCCCATAATGACATCACAATACTACATAATGACATCACAATACAACATAATGACAAAGCAAAAAAAAAGTTTTTAGAAATTCACCTTTGGCAGCGATCACATCCTAGAATCTTCTTGGGTAGGACGCTACAAACTTGGCTCACCTGTATTTGGGGAGTTTCATTCTTCTCTGCAGATCCTCTCAAGCTCTGTCAGGCTGGATAGGGAGTTTCTCCCATTCTCCTCTGCAGATCCTCTCAAGCTCTGTCAGGCTGGATGGGGAGTTTCTCCCATTCTCCTCTACAGATCCTCTCTGTCAGGCTGGATGGGGAGTTTCATTCTCCTCTACAGATCCTCTCCAGCTCTGTCAGGCTGGATGGGGAGTTTCATTCTCCTCTGCAGATCCTCTCTGTCAGGCTGGATGGGGAGTTTCATTCTTCTCTGCAGATCCTCTCAAGCTCTGTCAGGCTGGATGGGGAGTTTCATTCTCCTCTACAGATCCTCTCCAGCTCTGTCAGGTTGGATGGGGAGTTTCATTCTCCTCTACAGATCCTCTCCAGCTCTGTCAGGTTGGATGGGGAGCGTCGCTGCACAGATATTTTCAGGTTCAAGTCCGGGCTCCGGCTCGGCCACAGAAGGACATTCAGAGACTTGTCCAAAGCCACTCCTGCGTTGTCTTGGCTGTGTGCTTAGGGTCGTTGTCCTATTGGAAGGTGAACCTTCACCCCAGTCTGAGATCCTGAAAACCCTGAAGCACCACCATGCTTCACCGAAGGGATGGTGCCAGGTTTCCTCCAGACGTGATGCTTTGCATTCAGGCCGAAGAGTTCAATCTTGGTTTCATCAGAGCAGAGAATCTTGTTTCTCACGGTCTGAGAGTCTTTAGGTGCCTTTTGGCAAATTCCAAGAGGGCTGTCATGTGTTTTTTTACTGAGGACTGGCTTCCATCTGGTCACTCTACCATAAAGCTTCTCCCATCTCCACAGAGGAACTCTAGAGCTCTGTCAGAGTGACCATCGGGTTCTTGGTCCCCTCCCTGACCAAGGCCCTTCTCCCCCGATTGCCCAGTTTGTCCGGACGGCCAGATCTAGGAAGAGTGTTGGTAGTTCCACACTTTTTCCATTTAAGAATGATGGAGGTCACTGTCTCTGAGATTGTTCAATGCTGCAGAAATGTATTGGTACTCTTGCCCAGATCTGTGCCTCGACACAATCCTGTCTCTGAGATCTACGGACAACTCCTTCAACCCCATGGCTTGGTTTTTGCTCTGAAAATGCACTGTGGGACCTTATATAGACAGATGTGTACCTTTCCAAATCATGTCCACTCAAATTAATTTACCACAGTCGGACTCCAATCAAGTTGTAGAAGCATCTCAAGGATGATCAATGGAAACAGGATGCACCTGAGCTCAATTTAGAGTCTCATAGCAAAGGGTCTGAATACTTATGTAAATAAGGTATTTCTGTTTAATATTTCCGTTGTGTTTTATTTTGAATACATTTCCAAACATTTCTAATGTTTTTCTTCGCTTTGTCATTATGTGGTATTGTGTGTAGATTAATTAGGAACCATTTTAAAAATGTCATCCATTTTAGAATAAGGCTGTAACGTAACAACATGTGGGAAGAGGAGTGGACATCAGCCTGCAGCATGAGAGGTGAACCTCACCTCATCAGAAGATCTAAAACACAGCCTGCGTCCCAGCTTCAACCCTATTAACATTAGTGCCCTTCATAGGGCACTACTTCTGACCAGGGCTCATAGGGCTCTGTTCAAAAGTAGTGCACTTCATAGGGAATAGGTATAGGACCCTTCTGAGTCCCCAGTCAATCAATCAATCAAATGTATTTATGAAGCCCTTTTTACATCAGCTGATATCTCAAAGTGCTGTACAGAAACTCAGCCTAAATCCCCAAACAGCAAACAACGCAGGTGTAGAAGCACGGTGGTTAGGAAAAACTCCCTAGAAAGGCCAAAACCTAGGAAGAAACCTAGAGAGGAACCAGGCTATGAGGAGTGGCCAGTCCTCTTCTGGCTGTGCTGGGTGGAGATTATCTAGTCTATAGAGAGGATGCTGTAGGGCTCAGCCTGGTCCCCAGGAGAAGTTATCTGGTCTATAGAGAGAATGCTGTAGGGCCCAGCCTGGTCCCCAGGAGAAGTTATCTGGTCTATAGAGAGGATGCTGTAGGACCCAGCCTGGTCCCCAGGAGAAGGTGTCTGGTCTCAGCTCGTCTCCATGGTTTCCTCAGCCGGTCGACTAACAATCCTGGCGTCTAGCAGGAGCAGTTATGACTCACAGACTTTTATAAATGTCTTTCTAACGAGCTCTTCTCAATCAGCTCCAGGCTGTCTCGCTGGAATTAAACCATTAAGCTACGCTTATATCATATAATTAAAGCCATTAGGCTAAGCTAACCGTGTCAGAAACACACTCATTCTGATGAATAAAACCATTAGCATTATTATGCTAAGCTAACAGTGTCAGAAACACACTCATTCTGATGAATAAAACCATTAGCATTATTATGCTAAGCTAACAGTGTCAGAAACACACTCATTCTGATGAATAAAACCATTAGCATTATTATGCTAAGCTAACAGTGTCAAAGAGCCAGCCGTTCTGTCTGCCTGTTTGCGGATGTGACATTTCTCTATTCAGCAAGGTGGGTTTTCAGTGAGGGACATGTTCTGATGAGAGAGGTTCAGTTTAACCTCTGAGTTGTGTGAATTTGCAGTGTGGTGTAATGATGTTTTGGGCGTAGCCATTATGCTAAGCTAACTGTGTCAGAAAACCTCTCCCGTTCTGTCTCAATGCTAAGCTAACAGTGTCAGTCTTAGATTTGCTAACTTCTTAGTAATGACTCGGGACGTCGGTTTTGATAAGAAAGCTTCTTTTAGTAAGAATACTTGTTTACGTTACATTTAACAACAATGGTTGTGGTACAGAGCAATGCAGGTAATATGCTGACGGAAAGTCAGCCACAATCACTAAACACCTGCACATAATTGGCGCATTATCACTCATTCCTCTCGCAAGGCATTCTGGGACTTGCAGTCAAAAAGCACAATTCAACACAACCCAATACAATTACATATGCAAATAAATCTAAAGAATTATCTCAAATATCTCAGCTCAAAGAATGAACTTAAACATTAACTCAAACACATTAAAGTTACAACAGTCAGAAACCTCCTGTTCTGTCTCAATGCTAAGCTAACAGTGTCAGAAACCTCCCGTTCTGTCTCAATGCTAAGCTAACTGTGTCAGAAAACCTCTCCCGTTCTGTCTCAATGCTAAGCTAACAGTGTCAGAAACCTCCCGTTCTGTCTCAATGCTAAGCTAACAGTGTCAAAGATAACAGTCAGAAACCTCCCGTTCTGTCCCAATGCTAAGCTAACAGTGTCAAAGATAACAGTCAGAAACCTCCCGTTCTGTCTCAATGCTAAGCTAACGGTGTCAGAAACCTCCCGTTCTGTCTCAATGCTAAGCTAACAGTGTGAAAGCTAACCGTGTCAGAAACCTCCCGTTCTGTCTCAATGCTAAGCTAACTGTGTCAGAAAACCTCTCCCGTTCTGTCTCAATGCTAAGCTAACAGTGTCAGAAACCTCCCGTTCTGTCTCAATGCTAAGCTAACAGTGTCAAAGATAACAGTCAGAAACCTCCCGTTCTGTCTCAATGCTAAGCTAACAGTGTCAAAGATAACAGTCAGAAACCTCCCGTTCTGTCCCAATGCTAAGCTAACAGTGTCAAAGATAACAGTCAGAAACCTCCCGTTCTGTCTCAATGCTAAGCTAACAGTGTCAGAAACCTCCCGTTCTGTCTCAATGCTAAGCTAACAGTGTGAAAGCTAACCGTGTCAGAAAACCTCTCCCGTTCTGTCTCGGCGTCTGCAGAACGTGACAATGTGTCTGTTTCAGGCCATCATGCACCACGAGGGTCACATGGACGATGGGTTGACCCTGTCCCGCTCACAACACGAGGAGTCCCGTACCGCACGGGTCATACGCAGTACCGTCTTCCTGTTCAACCGATTCATCAGGTGGGGATACACCGCACACACTCCTCTAGGGGATACACCGCACACACTCCTCTAGGGGATACATGGGGATACACCGTACACACTCCTCTAGGTGAAACATGGGGATACACACTCCTCTAGGGGATACACCGTACACACTCCTCTAGGTGATACATGGGGATACACCGTACACACTCCTCTAGGTGATACATGGGGATACACACTCCTCTAGGGGATACACCGTACACACTCCTCTAGGTGATACATGGGGATACACCGTACACACTCCTCTAGGTGATACATGGGGATACACCGTACACACTCCTCTAGGTGATACATGGGGATACACCGTACACACTCCTCTAGGGGATACACACTCCTCTAGGGGATACACACTCCTCTAGGTGGAACATGGGGACACACACTCCTCTAGGGGATACACACTCCTCTAGGGGATACACCGTACACACTCCTCTAGGGGATACACACTCCTCTAGGGGATACATGGGGATACACACTCCTCTAGGGGATACACACTCCTCTAGGGGATACATGGGGATACACACTCCTCTAGGGGATACACACTCCTCTAGGGGATACATGGGGATACACACTCCTCTAGGAGATACACACTCCTCTAGGGGATACACCGTACACACTCCTCTAGGTGATACATGGGGATACACACTCCTCTAGGTGGAACATGGGGATACACACTCCTCTAGGTGGAACATGGGGATACACACTCCTCTAGGTGGAACATGGGGATACACACTCCTCTAGGTGGAACATGATACACACTCCTCTAGGGGATACATGGGGATACACACTCCTCTAGGGGATACATGGGGATACACACTCCTCTAGGTGGAACATGGAGATACACACTCCTCTAGGGGATACATGGGGATACACACTCCTCTAGGGGATACATGGGGATACACACTCCTCTAGGGGATACACACTCCTCTAGGGGATACACACTCCTCTAGAGGATACACACTCCTCTAGGTGGAACATGGAGATACACACTCCTCTAGGGGATACACACTCCTCTAGGGAATAAACCGTACACACTCCTCTAGGGGATACATGGAGATACACACTCCTCTAGGGGATACATGGGGATACACACTCCTCTAGGGGATACATGGAGATACACACTCCTCTAGGGGATACATGGAGATACACACTCCTCTAGGGGATACATGGAGATACACACTCCTCTAGGGGATACATGGGGATACACACTCCTCTAGGGGATACACCGTACACACTCCTCTAGGGGACACACACTCCTCTAGGGGACACACCGTACACACTCCTCTAGGTGGAACATGGGGACACACACTCCTCTAGGTGATACACCGCACACACTCCTCTAGGTGAAACATGGGGATACACCGTACACACTCCTCTAGGTGGAACATGGGGATACACACTCCTCTAGGGGATACATGGAGATACACACTCCTCTAGGGGATACATGGAGATACACACTCCTCGGGGATACACACTCCTCTAGGTGGAACATGGGGATACACACTCCTCTAGGGGATACATGGAGATACACACTCCTCTAGGGGATACATGGAGATACACACTCCTCGGGGATACACACTCCTCTAGGTGGAACATGGGGATACACACTCCTCTAGGTGGAACATGGAGATACACACTCCTCTAGGTGAAACATGGGGATACACACTCCTCTAGGTGATACACACTCCTCTAGGTGAAACATGGGGATACACACTCCTCTAGGTGGAACATGGGGATACACACTCCTCTAGGTGATACACACTCCTCTAGGTGAAACATGGGGATACACACTCCTCTAGGTGGAACATGGGGACACACACTCCTCTAGGTGAAACATGGAGATACACACTCCTCTAGGTGGAACATGGGGATACACACTCCTCTAGGTGGAACATGGGGATACACACTCCTCTAGGTGGAACATGGAGATACACACTCCTCTAGGTGGAACATGGGGATACACACTCCTCTAGGTGGAACATGGGGATACACACTCCTCTAGGTGATACACCGAGATACACACTCCTCTAGGTGGAACATGGGGATACACACTCCTCTAGGTGGAACATGGGGATACACACTCCTCTAGGTGGAACATGGGGATACACACTCCTCTAGGGGATACACCGCACACACTCCTCTAGGTGGAACATGGGGATACACACTCCTCTAGGTGAAACATGGGGATACACACTCCTCTAGGTGATACACACTCCTCTAGGTGATACACACTCCTCTAGGTGGAACATGGGGATACACCGTACACACTCCTCTAGGTGAAACATGGGGATACACACACACACAGTAGCCTGCACACACAGATACAGTAGCCTACACAGATACAGTAGCCTACACAGATACAGTAGCCTACACAGATACAGTAGCCTACACACACAGATACAGTAGCCTACACACACAGATACAGTAGCCTACACATACAGATACAGTAGCCCACACAGACAGACACAGTAGACTACACAGACAGACACAGTATACTACACAGACCAATACAGTAGCCTACACAGATACAGTAGACTCCACAGACCGATACAGTAGCCTACACAGACAGATACAGTAGACTCCACAGATACTGTAGACTACACAGATACAGTAGACTACACAGATACAGTAGACTACACAGATACAGTAGACTACACAGATACTGTAGACTACACAGATACAGTAGACTACACAGACAGATACAGTAGACTACACAGACAGATACAGTAGACTACACAGACAGATACAGTAGACTCCACAGACAGATACAGTAGACTCCACAGACAGATACAGTAGACTCCACAGACGCTGCGGAAACCTTGACTTTACACTTAAGTTGGATCAATCGAACCGTTGGATCAATATGTGAAATGAGACATTTTACACTTTACATCTGAGTCAACGTCTTCTTCTCTCTGTGTTCCAGGGGTCTGGACACCCTCAGTAACGTCTCTCTCTCTCTCTGTGTTCCAGGGGTCTGGACACCCCCAGTAACGTCTCTCTCTGTGTTCCAGGGGTCTGGACACCCCCAGTAACGACTCTCTGTGTTCCAGGGGTCTGGACACCCTCAGTAACACAGACAGATCTCTCTGTGTTCCAGGGGTCTGCACAGACAGATACAGTAACGTTCCAGGGGTCTGGACACCCTCAGTAACGTCTCTCTCTGTGTTCCAGGGGTCTGGACACCCTCAGTAACGTCTCTCTGTGTTCCAGGGGTCTGGACACCCCCAGTAACGTCTCTCTCTTTGTTCCAGGGGTCTGGACACCCTCAGTAACGTCTCTCTCTGTGTTCCAGGGGTCTGGACACCCCCAGTAACGTCTCTCTCTGTGTTCCAGGGGTCTGGACACCCTCAGTAACGTCTCTCTCTGTGTTCCAGGGGTCTGGACACCCCCAGTAACGTCTCAGGGGTCTGGACACCCTCAGTAACGTCTCTCTCTGTGTTCCAGGGGTCTGGACACCCTCAGTAACGTCTCTCTCTGTGTTCCAGGGGTCTGGACACCCTCAGTAACGTCTCTCTCTGTGTTCCAGGGTCTGGACACCCTCAGTAACGTCTCTCTCTGTGTTCCAGGGGTCTGGACACCCTCAGTAACGTCTCTCTCTGTGTTCCAGGGGTCTGGACACCCTCAGTAACGTCTCTCTCTGTGTTCCAGGGGTCTGGACACCCTCAGTAACGTCTCTCTCTGTGTTCCAGGGGTCTGGACACCCTCAGTAACGTCTCTCTCTGTGTTCCAGGGGTCTGGACACCCTCAGTAACGTCTCTCTCTGTGTTCCAGGGGTCTGGACACCCCCAGTAACGTCTCTCTCTGTGTTCCAGGGGTCTGGACACCCTCAGTAACGTCTCTCTCTGTGTTCCAGGGGTCTGGACACCCTCAGTAACGTCTCTCTCTGTGTTCCAGGGGTCTGGACACCCTCAGTAACGTCTCTCTCTGTGTTCCAGGGGTCTGGGCACCCTCAGTAACGTCTCTCTGTGTTCCAGGGGTCTGGACACCCTCAGTAACGTCTCTCTCTGTGTTCCAGGGGTCTGGAAACCCCCAGTAACGTCTCTCTCTGTGTTCCAGGGGTCTGGACACCCTCAGTAACGTCTCTCTCTGTGTTCCAGGGGTCTGGACACCCTCAGTAACGTCTCTCTCTCTGTGTTCCAGGGGTCTGGACACCCTCAGTAACGTCTCTCTCTGTGTTCCAGGGGTCTGGACACCCTCAGTAACGTCTCTCTGTGTTCCAGGGGTCTGGACACCCTCAGTAACGTCTCTCTCTGTGTTCCAGGGGTCTGGACACCCTCAGTAACACCCCAGTAACTCTCTCTGTGTTCCAGGGGTCTGGACACCCTCAGTAACGTCTCTCTCTGTGTTCCAGGGGTCTGGACACCCCCAGTAACGTCTCTCTCTGTGTTCCAGGGGTCTGGACACCCCCAGTAACGTCTCCCTCTGTGTTCCAGGGGTCTGGACACCCTCAGTAACGTCTCTCTCTGTGTTCCAGGGGTCTGGACACCCCCAGTAACGTCTCTCTCTGTGTTCCAGGGGTCTGGACACCCCCAGTAACGTCTCTCTCTGTGTTCCAGGGGTCTGGACACCCCCAGTAACGTCTCTCTCTGTGTTCCAGGGGTCTGGACACCCCAGTAACGTCTCTCTCTGTGTGTTCCAGGGGTCTGGACACCCCCAGTTCCAGAGGTCTGGACACCCTCAGTAACGTCTCTCTCTGTGTTCCAGGGGTCTGGACACCCTCAGTAACGTCTCTCTGTGTTCCAGGGGTCTGGACACCCTCAGTAACGTCTCTCTCTGTGTTCCAGGGGTCTGGACACCCTCAGTAACGTCTCTCTCTGTGTTCCAGGGGTCTGGACACCCCAGTAACGTCTCTCTCTGTGTTCCAGGGGTCTGGACACCCCCAGTAACGTCTCTCTCTGTGTTCCAGGGGTCTGGACACCCTCAGTAACGTCTCTCTCTGTGTTCCAGGGGTCTGGACACCCTCAGTAACGTCTCTCTCTGTGTTCCAGGGGTCTGGACACCCTCAGTAACGTCTCTCTCTGTGTTCCAGGGGTCTGGACACCCTCAGTAACGTCTCTCTCTGTGTTCCAGGGGTCTGGACACCCTCAGTAACGTCTCTCTCTGTGTTCCAGGGGTCTGGACACCCTCAGTAATGTCTCTCTCTGTGTTCCAGGGGTCTGGACACCCTCAGTAACGTCTCTCTCTGTGTTCCAGGGGTCTGGACACCCTCAGTAACGTCTCTCTCTGTGTTCCAGGGGTCTGGACGCCCTCAGTAACGTCTCTCTCTGTGTTCCAGGGGTCTGGACACCCTCAGTAACGTCTCTCTCTGTGTTCCAGGGGTCTGGACACCCCCAGTAACGTCTCTCTCTGTGTTCCAGGGGTCTGGACACCCTCAGTAACGTCTCTCTCTGTGTTCCAGGGGTCTGGACACCCTCAGTAACGTCTCTCTCTGTGTTCCAGGGGTCTGGACACCCTCAGTAAAAAAGGAAAGACCTCGACCCTCGACCTACCGATCGAGTCGGTCAGTTTGAGTCTGCAGGATCTGATTGGCTACTTCCAGCCTCCTGACGAGCACCTGGAGCACGAGGACAAACAGAACCGCCTCCGAGCCCTAAAGAACCGACAGAACCTCTTCCAGGAAGAGGTAGAGAACAAAGAGCATGCTGGGGGTTGTAGGGACAGGGGGAAGAGCATCACAAAACTGCCATTTACTTACTTAGGCCTCATCGTGCCAAGTGGTGCGTAAAGCCTTGATTACGTTCCTCCATCTCTTCCTGTCCGGGGATATTTTAGTGTTTCAATCTAGAGAGCAGTGAGAACACTACAGATCACATCCCTGTTTCTCGGTCTCTCCTGTTAGAGAGCAGTCAGAACACTACAGATCACATCCCTGTGTCTCCTGTTAGAGAGCAGTCAGAACACTGCAGATCACATCCCTGTCTCTCCTGTTAGAGAGCAGTCAGAACACTGCAGATCACATCCCTGTCTCTCTGTCTCTCCTGTTAGAGAGCAGTCATAACACTGCAGATCACATCCCTGTCTCTCCTGGTAGAGAGCAGTCAGAACACTGCAGATCACATCCCTGTCTCTCCTGTTAGAGAGCAGTCAGAACACTACAGATCACATCCCTGTCTCTCCTGTTAGAGAGCAGTCAGAACACTGCAGATCACATCCCTGTCTCTCTGTCTCTCCTGTTAGAGAGCAGTCATAACACTGCAGATCACATCCCTGTCTCTCCTGTTAGAGAGCAGTCATAACACTGCAGATCACATCCCTGTCTCTCCTGTTAGAGAGCAGTCAGAACACTGCAGATCACATCCCTGTCTCTCTGTCTCTCCTGTTAGAGAGCAGTCAGAACACTACAGATCACATCCCTGTCTCTCCTGTTAGAGAGCAGTCATAACACTGCAGATCACATCCCTGTCTCTCCTGTTAGAGAGCAGTCATAACACTGCAGATCACATCCCTGTCTCTCCTGTTAGAGAGCAGTCAGAACACTGCAGATCACATCCCTGTTTCTCTGTCTCTCCTGTTAGAGAGCAGTCATAGCACTGCAGATCACATCCCTGTTTCTCTGTCTCTCCTGTTAGAGAGCAGTCATAACACTGCAGATCACATCCCTGTTTCTCTGTTTCTCCTGTTAGAGAGCAGTCATGACACTGCAGATCACATCCCTGTTTCTCTGTTTCTCCTGTTAGAGAGCAGTCATGACACTACAGATCACATCCCTATGTATGAGGATACACTATGATACATTATGATACAATATGTATGAGGATACTCTATGATACTCTATGATACACTATGTATGAGGATACTCTATGATACACTATGTATGAGGATACTCTATGATACACTATGATACACTATGATACTCTATGATACACTATGATACTCTATGTATGAGGATACACTATGATACACTATGATACTCTATGTATGAGGATACACTATGATACACTATGATACACTATGATACTCTATGATACACTATGATACACTATGATACCCTATGTATGAGGATACACTATGATACACTATGATACACTATGATACACTATGTATGAGGATACACTATGATACACTATGATACACTATGTATGAGGATACACTATGATACACTATGTATGAGGATACACTATGATACACTATGTATGAGGATACTCTATGATACACTATGTATGAGGATACACTATGATACACTATGTATGAGGATACACTATGATACACTATGTATGAGGATACACTATGATACTCTATGATACACTATGATACACTATGTATGAGGATACACTATTATACACTATGTATGAGGATACACTATGATACACTATGATACTCTATGATACACTATGTGTGAGGATACTCTATGATACACTATGATACACTATGATACTCTATGATACACTATGTATGAGGATACTCTATGATACACTATGATACTCTGATACACTATGTATGAGGATACACTATGATACACTATGTATGAGGATACTCTATGATAAACTATGATACACTATGATACACTATGCATGAGGATACACTATGATACACTATGTATGAGGATACACTATGATACACTATGATACACTATGATACACTATGATACACTATGATACACTATGCATGAGGATACACTATGATACACTATGATACACTATGTATGAGGATACACTATGATACACTATGATACACTATGATACACTATGTATGAGGATACACTATGATACACTATGATACACTATGTATGGGGATACTCTAAGATACACTATGATACACTATGATACACTATGTATGAGGATACACTATGATACACTATGTATGAGGATACACTATGATACACTATGATACTCTATGATACACTATGTATGAGGATACACTATGATACACTATGTATGAGGATACACTATGATACACTATGATACACTATGTATGAGGATACACTATGATACACTATGTATGAGGATACACTATGATACACTATGATACACTATGATACACTATGATACACTATGTATGAGGATACACTATGATACACTATGATACACTATGTATGAGGATACACTATGATACACTATGTATGGGGATACACTATGATACACTATGTATGAGGATACACTATGATACACTATGATACACTATGTATGAGGATACTCTATGATACACTATGATACACTATGTATGAGGATACACTATGATACACTATGTATGAGAATACACTATGATACACTATGATACTCTATGATACACTATGTATGAGGATACACTATGATACACTATGATACACTATGTATGAGGATACACTATGATACACTATGATACACTATGATACACTATGTATGAGGATACACAATGATACACTATGTATGAGAATACACTATGATACACTATGATACACTATATGATACTCTATGATACACTATGTATGAGGATACACTATGATACACTATGTATGAGGATACACAATGATACACTATGATACACTATTTGTGAGGATACACTATGATACACTATGTATGAGGATACTCTATGATACACTATGTATGAGGATACACTATGATACACTATGTATGAGGATACACTTTGATACACTATGTATGAGGATACTCTATGATACTCTATGAAACACTATGATACACTATGTATGAGGATACACTATGATACACTATGATACACTATGTATGAGGATACACTATGATACACTATGTATGGGGATACACTATGATACACTATGTATGAGGATACACTATGATACACTATGTATGAGGATACACTATGATACACTATGATACACTATTTGTGAGGATACACTATGCTACACTATGTATGAGGATTCTCTATGATACACTATGATACACTATGTATGAGGATACTCTATGATACACTATGTATGAGGATACTCTATGATACACTATGATACACTATATATGAGGATACACTATGATACACTATGATACACTATGTATGGGGATACACTATGATACACTATGTATGAGGATACACTATGATACACTATGTATGAGGATACACTATGATACACTATGTATGAGGATACACTATGATACACTATGTATGACGATACACTATGTATGAGGATACACTATGATACACTATGTATGAGGATACACTATGATACACTATGTATGGGGATACACTATGATACACTATGTATGAGGATACACTATGATACACTATGTATGAGGATACTCTATGATACACTATGTATGAGGATACACTATGATACACTATGATACACTATGTATGAGGATACTCTATGATACACTATGTATGAGGATACACTATGATACACTATGTATGAGGATACACAATGATACACTATGATACACTATTTGTGAGGATACACTATGATACACTATGATACACTATGTATGAGGATACTCTATGATACACTATGTATGAGGATACACTATGATACACTATGATACACTATGTATGAGGATACACTATGATACACTATGTATGAGGATACTCTATGATACACTATGTATGAGGATACACTATGATACACTATGTATGAGGATACACTATGATACACTATGTATGGGGATACACTATGATACACTATGTATGAGGATACACTATGATACACTATGATACACTATGATACACTATGTATGAGGATACACTATGATACACTATGATACACTATGATACACTATGTATGAGGATACACTATGATACACTATGTGTGAGGATACACTATGATACACTATGTATGAGGATACACTATGATACACTATATATGAGGATACACTATGATACAATATGATACACTATGTATGAGGATACACTATGATACACTATGTATGAGGATACTCTATGATACACTATGATACACTATGTATGAGGATACACTATGATACACTATGTATGAGAATACACTATGATACACTATGATGCACTATGTATGAGGATACACTATGATACACTATGATACACTATGTATGAGGATACACTATGATACACTATGATACACTATGTATGAGGATACACAATGATACACTATGTATGAGAATACACTATGATACACTATGATACACTATGATACTCTATGATACACTATGTATGAGGATACACTATGATACACTATGATACACTATGTATGAGGATACACAATGATACACTATGATACACTATTTGTGAGGATACACTATGATACACTATGTATGAGGATACACTATGATACACTATGTATGAGGATACACTTTGATACACTATGTATGAGGATACTCTATGATACTCTATGAAACACTATGATACACTATGTATGAGGATACACTATGATACACTATGATACACTATGTATGAGGATACTCTATGATACACTATGTATGGGGATACACTATGATACACTATGATACACTATGTATGGGGATACACTATGATACACTATGTATGAGGATACACTATGATACACTATGATACACTATGTATGGGGATACACTATGATACACTATGTATGAGGATACACTATGATACACTATGTATGAGGATACACAATGATACACTATGATACACTATTTGTGAGGATACACTATGCTACACTATGTATGAGGATTCTCTATGATACACTATGATACACTATGTATGAGGATACTCTATGATACACTATGATACACTATGTATGAGGATACTCTATGATACACTATGATACACTATGTATGAGGATACACTATGATACACTATGATACACTATGTATGGGGATACACTATGATACACTATGTATGAGGATACACTATGATACACTATGTATGAGGATACACAATGATACACTATGATACACTATTTGTGAGGATACACTATGCTACACTATGTATGAGGATTCTCTATGATACACTATGATACACTATGTATGAGGATACTCTATGATACACTATGATACACTATGTATGAGGATACTCTATGATACACTATGATACACTATGTATGAGGATACACTATGATACACTATGATACACTATGTATGGGGATACACTATGATACACTATGTATGAGGATACACTATGATACACTATGTATGAGGATACACTATGATACACTAATGATACACTATGATACACTATGTATGAGGATACACTATGATACACTATGATACACTATGTATGAGGATACACTATGATGAGGACACTATGATACACTATGATACACTATGTATGAGGATACACTATGATACACTATGTATGAGGATACACTATGATACACTATGTATGTGGATACACAATGATACACTATGATACACTATTTGTAGGATACACTATGATACACTATGATACACTATGTATGAGGATACTCTATGATACACTATGTATGAGGATACACTATGATACACTATGTATATACACTATGTATGAGGATACACTATGATACACTATGATACACTATGTATGAGGATACTCTATGATACACTATGTATGAGGATACACTATGATACACTATGTATGGGGATACACTATGATACACTATGATACACTGATGGATACACTATGATACACTATGTATGAGGATACACTATGATACACTATGTATGAGGATACACTATGATACACTATGTATGAGGATACACTATGATACACTATGTATGAGGATACACTATGATACTCTATGATACACTATGATACACTATGTATGAGGATACTCTATGATACACTATGTATGAGGATACACTATGATACACTATGATACTCTATGATACACTATGTATGAGGATACACTATGATACACTATGATACACTATGATACACTATGTATGAGGATACACTATGATACACTATGATACACTATGATACACTATGTATGAGGATACACTATGATACACTATGTATGAGGATACACTATGATACACTATGTATGAGGATACACTATGATACACTATGTATGAGGATACACTATGATACACTATGATACATTATGTATGAGGATACTATATGATACACTATGTATGATGATACTCTATGATACACTATGATACTCTATGTATGAGGATACACTATGATACACTATGATACACTATGTATGAGGATACTCTATGATACACTATGATACTCTATGTATGAGGATACTCTATGATACACTATGTATGAGGATACACTATGATACACTATGTATGAGGATACACTATGATACACTATGTATGGGGATACACTATGATACACTATGTATGAGGATACACTATGATACACTATGTATGAGGATACACTATGATACACTATGTATGAGGATACACTATGATACACTATGTATGAGGATACACTATGATACACTATGATACATTATGTATGAGGATACTCTATGATACACTATGTATGATGATACTATATGATACACTATGATACTATATGTATGAGGATACACTATAATACACTATGATACACTATGTATGAGGATACTCTATGATACACTATGATACACTATGTATGAGGATACACTATGATACACTATGATACACTATGTATGAGGATACTCTATGATACACTATGTATGAGGATACTCTATGATACAATATGTATGAGGATACACTATGATACACTATGTATGAGGATACACTATGATACACTATGATACACTATGTATGAGGATACACTATGATACACTATGTATGAGGATACACTATGATACACTATGATACACTATGTATGAGGATACACTATGATATACTATGTATGAGGATACTCTATGATACACTATGATACACTATGCATGAGGATACACTATGATACACTATGTATGAGGATACACTATGATACACTATGTATGAGGATACACTATGATACACTATGTACGAGGATACTCTATGATACAATATGTATGAGGATACACTATGATACACTATGTATGATGATACACTATGATACACTATGATACTATATGTATGAGGATACACTATGATACACTATGATACACTATGTATGAGGATACACTATGATACACTATGTATGAGGATACACTATGATACACTATGATACACTATGTATGAGGATACACTATGATACACTATGTATGAGGATACTCTATGATACACTATGATACACTATGCACGAGGATACACTATGATACACTATGTATGAGGATACACTATGATACACTATGTATGAGGATACACTATGATACACTATGTATGAGGATACTCTATGATACAATATGTATGAGGATACACTATGATACACTATGTATGAGGATAATCTATGATACACTATGATACACTATGTATGAGGATACTCTATGATACACTATGTATGAGGATACACTATGATACACTATGATACACTATGTATGAGGATACACTATGATACACTATGTATGAGGATACACTATGATACACTATGTATGAGGATACACTATGATACACTATGTATGAGGATACACTATGATACACTATGATACATTATGTATGAGGATACTCTATGATACACTATGATACACTATGTATGAGGATACACTATGATACATTATGATACTCTATGTATGAGGATACACTATGATACACTATAATACACTATGATACACTATGTATGAGGATACTCTATGATACACTATGATACTCTATGTATGAGGATACACTATGATACACAATGTATGAGGATACACTATGATACACAATGTATGAGGATACACTATGATATGTATAACATGACTCTCTCTCTCACCCTCCCTCCCTCCCTCCCTCCCTCCCCCTCTCCCTCCCTCCCTCCCTCCCTCCCTCCCTCCCTCCCTCTCCCTCCCTCCCTCCGTCCCTCTCTCTCTCTCTCTCCCCCTCGCTCCCCCCTCGCCACTCTCTCTCCCTCCCTCCCTCCCTCTCTCTCTCTCTCCCTCTCCTCCCAACCCTCTCTCTCCCCCTCCCTCCCTCCCTCCCCCTCTCCCTCCTTCCCTCCCTCCCTCTCTCTCTCCCTCCCTCCCTCAAACCCTCCCCCTCTCCCACCCTCCCTCTCTCCCCCTCCTCTCTCTCTCCCTCCTCTCCCTCCCTCCCACCCTCCCTCTCTCCCCCCCTCTCTCTCTCCCCTCCCTCTCCCTCACCCCTCCCTCCCTCCCCCTCTCCCCCTCCCCCTCTCCCTCGCTCCCCCACGCCACTCTCCCTCCCTCCCTCTCCCCTCTCGCCCCCCTCCCTCTCTCTCTCCCCCTTCCTCCCCCTCCCCTCCCTCTCCCCTCTCTCTCTCCCCTCCTCTCTCTCTCTCTCCCCTCCCTCTCCCTCCCTCTCTCCCTCCCTCCCTCTCTCCCAACCTCCCTCTCCCCCTCCTCTCTCTCTCTCCCCCTCCCTCCCTCCCTCCCACCCTCCCTCTCTCCCCCTCCTCTCTCCCTCTCCCTCCCTCCCCCCCTCCCTCCCTCCCTCCCCCCCCTCTCCCACCCTCCCTCTCTCCCCCTCCCTCCCTCCCTCCCTCCCTCCCTCCCTCCCTCCCTCTCTCTCTCTCTCTCCTCCCTCCCTCCCTCCCTCCCTCTCTCCCCCTCCTCTCTCTCTCCCCCTCCCTCCCACCCTCCCTCTCTCCCCCTCCTCTCTCTCTCCCCTCCTCTCTCCCTCCCTCCCTCCCCCTCCCTCCCCCTCTCCCCCCCTCTCTCTCTCCCCTCGCTCTCCCCCACGCCACTCTCCCTCCCTCCCTCCCCCCGTCCCTCTCTCTCTCCCCTCCCTCCCTCCCCCCCCTCCCTCCCTCTCCCTCTCTCTCCCCCTCCTCTCTCTCTCTCCCCTCCCTCTCCCTCCCTCTCTCCCACCCTCCCTCTCTCCCCCTCCTCTCTCTCTCTCCCCTCCCTCCCACCCTCCCTCTCTCCCCCTCCTCTCTCTCTCTCCCCCTCCTCTCTCCCTCCCTCCCTCCCTCCCCCTCTCCCTCCCTCCCTCTCCCCCTCCCTCCCCCTCTCCCCAGGGGATGATAAACCTGGTGTTGGAGTGTATCGATCGTCTCCACGTGTACAGCAGCGCGGCTCATTTTGCTGAAGTGGCGGGGAGGGAGGCCGGGGAGGCCTGGAGATCTACACTGAACTCGTTATATGAGCTCCTGGGTGAGGAGTGGAGCAGCTGAATACTGCAACCTCAGGGCCTTTAGAAACGCACGCCGTCCAGTTCTCCCACAGCTCCTCCTGTACACTAACACCGCTTACACAGGGGGCCTGACCCCCCCCCAGCACTGAACTGTTACTAGGAGGGAGGAGAGAGGAGAGGAGGGAGGAAGAGAGGAGGGATGGAGAGGAGGGATGGAGGGAAGAGAGACGAGGGAGGGAGGAGGGAGGAGGGAGGAGGGATGGAGAGAGGAGGGATGGAGAGGAGGAATGGAGGGATGGAGGGAAGAGAGACGAGGGAGAGGAGGGAGGAGAGGAGGGATATGGAGAGGAGGGAGGAGAGGAGGGATGGAGAGAGTAGGGATGGAGAGGAGGGATGGAGGGATGGAGAGGAGGGATATGGAGAGGAGGGAGGAGGGAGGGATGGAGAGAGGAGGGATGGAGAGGAGGGATGGAGAGTAGATAAGAGGAGAGAGAAGAGAGGAGGAATGGAGAGAGGAGGGAGGAGAGACGAGGGAGAGGAGGGATGGAGGGAAGAGAGACGAGGGAGAGGCAGAAGGAGAGGAGGGAGGAGAGTAGAAGAGATGAGGGATGGAGGGAAGAGAGACGAGGGAGAGGAGGGAGGAGAGTAGAAGAGAGGAGGGAGGAGAGATGAAGGAGAGGAGGGATGGAGGGAAGAGAGACGAGGGAGAGGAGGAAGGAGAGGAGGCTAGTAGAGTAGAAGAGAGGAGGGAAGGGGGCGAAGAGAGACGAGGGAGAGGAGGAAGGAGAGGAGGCTAGTAGAGTAGAAGAGAGGAGGGATGGAGAGAGGAGAGACGAGGGAGAGGAGGAAGGAGAGTAGGCTAGTAGAGTAGAAGAGAGGAGGGAGAGGAGGGATGGAGAGAGGAGGGAGAGGAGGGAGGAGAGGAGAGAGGAGGAGAGTAGAGGAGAGGAGGGAGGAGAGGAGGGATGGAAACATTATCAACAGCAGCACAGCATAAAACCTTAAATAACAGTCTGCTAGTTGGTACACTATACTACCCTCTATGGTGGCTGACTGACTGGCTGATTAACTGACTGGCTGATTAACACACTATACTACCCTCTATGGTGGCTGACTGACTGGCTGATTAACACACTATACTACCCTCTATGGTGGCTGACTGACTGGCTGATTAACACACTATACTACCCTCTATGGTGGCTGACTGACTGGCTGATTAACACACTATACTACCCTCTATGGTGGCTGACTGAGTGGCTGATTAACACACTATACTACCCTCTATGGTGGCTGACTGACTGGCTGATTAACACACTATACTACCCTCTATGGTGGCTGACTGACTGGCTGATTAACACACTATACTACCCTCTATGGTGGCTGACTGACTGGCTGATTAACACACTATACTACCCTCTATGGTGGCTGACTGACTGGCTGATTAACACACTATACTACCCTCTATGGTGGCTGACTGACTGGCTGATTAACACACTATACTACCCTCTATGGTGGCTGACTGACTGGCTGATTAACACACTATACTACCCTCTATGGTGGCTGACTGACTGGCTGATTAACACACTATACTGCTATACTGCACCATGCTGCCTCGTTGGTCCCTCAGCCTTAACTGATGATAATGGTTCCATGCTGCCTCGTTGCTCCCTCAGCCCTCAGCCTTAACTGATGATAATGGTTCCATGCTGCCTCGTTGCTCCCTCAGCCCTCAGCCTTAACTGATGATGATAATGGTTCCATGCTGCCTCGTTGCTCCCTCAGCCCTAACTGATGATAATTGTTCCATGCTGCCTCGTTGCTCCCTCAGCCCTAACTGATGATAATGGTTCCATGCTGCCTCGTTGCTCCCTCAGCCCTAACTGATGATAATGGTTCCATGCTGCCTCGTTGCTCCCTCAGCCCTAACTGATGATAATGGTTCCATGCTGCCTCGTTGCGCCCTCAGCCCTAACTGATGATAATGGTTCCATGCTGCCTCGTTGCTCCCTCAGCCCTAACTGATGATAATGGTTCCATGCTGCCTCGTTGCTCCCTCAGCCCTAACTGATGATAATGGTTCCATGCTGCCTCGTTGCTCCCTCAACCCTAACTGATGATAAACTGACTGGCTGATTAACTGACTGGCTGATTAACTGACTGGCTGACTGACTGCTGCTTAAAGCGGCAGCTGGCCTTCTGCCATGTGCTGCCTCCTCGTTGCTCCCTCAACCCTAACTGATGATAATGGTTCCATGCTGCCTCGTTGCTCCCTCAGCCCTCTAGATGCTCCAGATGCTGCCTAGTTGCTCCCTCAGCCCTCTAGATGCTCCAGATGCTGCCTCGTTGCTCCCTCAGCCCTCTAGATGCTCCAGATGCTGCCTAGTTGCTCCCTCAGCCCTGTAGAAGCTCCAGATGCTGCCTCGTTGCTCCCTCAGCCCTCTAGATGCTCCAGATGCTGCCTCGTTGCTCCCTCAGCCCTCTAGAAGCTCCAAATGCTGCCTCGTTGCTCCCTCAGCCCTCTAGAAGCTCCAGATGCTGCCTCGTTGCTCCCTCAGCCCTCTAGAAGCTCCAGATGCTGCCTCGTTGCTCCCTCAGCCCTCTAGAAGCTCCAGATGCTGCCTCGTTGCTCCCTCAGCCCTCTAGATGCTCCAGATGCTGCCTCGTTGCTCCCTCAGCCCTCTAGAAGTTCCAGATGCTGCCTCGTTGCTCCCTCAGCCCTCTAGAAGCTCCAGATGCTGCCTCGTTGCTCCCTCAGCCCTCTAGATGCTCCAGATGCTGCCTAGTTGCTCCCTCAGCCCCAGATCTAGCCCTCTAAAGCTCCAGATCCAGATGCTGCCTCGTTGCTCCCTCAGCCCTCTAGATGCTCCAGATGCTGCCTCGTTGCTCCCTCAGCCCTCTAGAAGTTCCAGATGCTGCCTCGTTGCTCCCTCAGCCCTCTAGAAGCTCCAGATGCTGCCTCGTTGCTCCCTCAGCCCTCTAGATGCTCCAGATGCTGCCTAGTTGCTCCCTCAGCCCTCTAGAAGCTCCAGATGCTGCCTCGTTGCTCCCTCAGCCCTCTAGAAGCTCCAGATGCTGCCTCGTTGCTCCCTCAGCCCTCTAGAAACTTCAGATGCTGCCTCGTTGCTCCCTCAGCCCTCTAGAAGCTCCAGATGCTGCACCTGAAGCTAGATGTGTCTCCGTCTGTCTTGTTGCTCTCACACTAATGTATTCTAATGACTGTACTGGAGCCAAGGGAATCCACTGCTTGTCAAACCTGTTCTGATTTTAAAGTCTGTTCCCTCATGTAACGTTTCTCCTTCTCTTCACTCTCTGTATCCCTCTCCATCCCTTTCTCCCCTGATCTCTCTCTTCACTCTCTGTATCCCTCTCTCCATCCCTTTCTCCCTTGATCTCTCTCTTCACTCTCTGTATCCCTCTCTCCATCCCTTTCTCCCCTGATCTCTCTCTTCACTCTCTGTATCCCTCTCTCCATCCCTTTCTCCCCTGATCTCTCTCTTCACTCTCTGTATCCCTCTCTCCATCCCTTTCTCCCTTGATCTCTCTCTTCACTCTCTGTATCCCTCTCTCCATCCCTTTCTCCCCTGATCTCTCTCTTCACTCTCTGTATCCCTCTCTCCATCCCTTTCTCCCCATGATCTCTCTCTTCACTCTCTGTATCCCTCTCTCCATCCCTTTCTCCCCTGATCTCTCTCTTCACTCTCTGTATCCCTCTCTCCATCCCTTTCTCCCCTGATCTCTCTCTTCACTCTCTGTATCCCTCTCTCCATCCCTTTCTCCCCTGATCTCTCTCTTCACTCTCTGTATCCCTCTCCATCCCTTTCTCCCCTGATCTCTCTCTTCACTCTCTGTATCCCTCTCTCCATCCCTTTCTCCCCTGATCTCTCTCTTTTCACTCTCTGTATCCCTCTCCATCCCTTTCTCCCCTGATCTCTCTCTTCACTCTCTGTATCCCTCTCTCCATCCCTTTCTCCCCTGATCTCTCTCTTCACTCTCTGTATCCCTCTCTCCATCCCTTTCTCCCTGATCTCTCTTCACTCTCTGTTCATCCCTCCTCTCCATCCCTTTCTCCCTGATCTCTCTCTTCACTCTCTGTATCCCTCTCTCCATCCCTTTCTCCCCTGATCTCTCTCTTCACTCTCTGTATCCCTCTCTCCATCCCTTTCTCCCCTGATCTCTCTCCATCTTCACTCTCTGTATCCCTCTCTCCATCCCTTTCTCCCCTGATCTCTCTCTTCACTCTCTGTATCCCTCTCTCCATCCCTTTCTCCCCTGATCTCTCTCTTCACTCTCTGTATCCCTCTCCATCCCTTTCTCCCCTGATCTCTCTCTTCACTCTCTGTATCCCTCTCTCCATCCCTTTCTCCCCTGATCTCTCTCTTCACTCTCTGTATCCCTCTCTCCATCCCTTTCTCCCCTGATCTCTCTCTTCACTCTCTGTATCCCTCTCTCCATCCCTTTCTCCCCTGATCTCTCTCTTCACTCTCTGTATCCCTCTCTCCATCCCTTTCTCCCCTGATCTCTCACTTCACTCTCTGTATCCCTCTCTCCATCCCTTTCTCCCCTGATCTCTCTCTTCACTCTCTGTATCCCTCTCTCCATCCCTTTCTCCCTTGATCTCTCTCTTCACTCTCTGTATCCCTCTCTCCATCCCTTTCTCCCCTGATCTCTCTCTTCACTCTCTGTATCCCTCTCTCCATCCCTTTCTCCCTTGATCTCTCTCTTCACTCTCTGTATCCCTCTCTCCATCCCTTTCTCCCCTGATCTCTCTCTTCACTCTCTGTATCCCTCTCTCCATCCCTTTCTCCCCTGATCTCTCTCTTCACTCTCTGTATCCCTCTCTCCATCCCTTTCTCCCTTGATCTCTCTCTTCACTCTCTCTGTATCCCTCTCTCCATCCCTTTCTCCCCTGATCTCTCTCTTCACTCTCTGTATCCCTCTCCCCATCCCTTTCTCCCCTGATCTCTCTCTTCACTCTCTGTATCCCTCTCCATCCCTTTCTCCCCTGATCTCTCTCTCATCCCTTTCTCCCCTGATCTCTCTCTTCACTCTCTGTATCCCTCTCTCCATCCCTTTCTCCCCTGATCTCTCTCTTCACTCTCTGTATCCCTCTCTCCATCCCTTTCTCCCCTGATCTCTCTCTTCACTCTCTGTATCCCTCTCCCCATCCCTTTCTCCCCTGATCTCTCTCTTCACTCTCTGTATCCCTCTCTCCATCCCTTTCTCCCCTGATCTCTCTCTTCACTCTCTGTATCCCTCTCTCCATCCCTTTCTCCCTTGATCTCTCTCTTCACTCTCTGTATCTCTCTCCATCCCTTTCTCCCTTGATCTCTCTCACAATGTCACTGTATCCCTCTCTCAATCTTTCACTCTCTATTCCTTTCCTCTCCTCCCTCTTGTCCTCTAGCTGCCTTGATAAGGGGCAACAGGAAGAATTGTGCCCAGTTCTCCGGCTCGTTGGATTGGTTGATCAGCCGGTTGGAGAGACTGGAGGCCTCGTCTGGTATGTGATCTATAATCAATATATCCTTTTGACCCTCCTGTACGGCATTATCACATATCACTGTTGCAGCAGCATAGACAATCTGCAGTAGTATCACTGTTACAGTATAGCAAGAGAGAATAGAGAGAGGGGATAGGGAGAGAGACAGAGAATGAGGAGGGAGAGAGAGACAGAGACAGAGAATGAGGAGGGAGAGAGAGACAGAGACAGAGAATGAGGAGGGAGAGAGACAGAGAATGAGGAGGGAGAGAGAGACAGAGAATGAGGAGGGAGAGAGAGACAGAGAATGAGGAGGGAGAGAGAGACAGAGAATGAGGAGGGAGAGAGAGACAGAGAATGAGGAGGGAGAGAGAGAATGAGGAGAGAGAGAGAGACAGAGAATGAGGAGGGAGAGAGAGACAGAGAATGAGGAGGGAGAGAGAGAATGAGGAGAGAGAGAGACAGAGAATGAGGAGGGAGAGAGAGACAGAGAATGAGGAGGGAGAGAGAGACAGAGAATGAGGAGAGAGAGAGAGACAGAGAATGAGGAGGGAGAGAGAGACAGAGAATGAGGAGGGAGAGAGAGACAGAGAATGAGGAGGGAGAGAGAGACCGAGAATGAGGAGGGAGAGAGAGACAGAGAATGAGGAGGGAGAGAGAGAATGAGGAGAGAGAGAGAGACAGAGAATGAGGAGGGAGAGAGAGAGAGATAATGAGAGGGAGAGAGGGAATGAGAGGGAGAGAGAGACAGAGGATGAGGAGGAGGGAGAGAGACAGAGGAGGAGGAGGGGGAGGAGGTGAAGGGAAAGAGGAGGAGGAGGGAGGCAGAATGAGGAGGGAGAGAGAGAGAGGATGAGTAGGGAGAGAGGGAGATATAGAACAAAACAGATTTTTTTCCCCATTTCTACTTCCTGCCGCAAAGTGTTGGCTGCAGTGTGGATTCTCCTCTCCTCTCCTCTCTCTCTCTCCCTCCCCTCCCCTCCTCTCCTCTCCTCTCCTCTCCTCTCCTCCCTCTCCCTCCTCCCTCCCCCTCCTCTCCTCTCCTCCCCTCCTCTCCTCTCTCCTCCCCTCTCCTCTCCACTCCTCTCCACTCCCTCCTCTCCCCTCCTCTCCTCTCCTCTCCCTCCTCTCCTCCTCTCCTCTCCTCTGAGCGTGTACGTAGGTGTGGATTCTCCTCTCCCCTCCCTCTCCTCTCCTCTCTCCCTCTCCTCCTCCCTCCTCCTCCTCTCCCTCTGAGCGTGTACGTAGGTGTGGATTCTCCTCTCCTCCTCTCCTCCTCTCTCCTCCTCTCCTCTCCTCTCTCCTCTCCTCTCCTCTCCCTCTCCTCCCTCTCCTCCTCCCCTCCTCTCCTCTCCTCTCCTCCTCCCCTCCTCCCTCCCCTCCTCTCCCTCTCCTCCCTCCCTCTCCTCTCCTCTCCTCTCCTCTCCTCTCCTCTCCCTCTCCTCTCCTCTCCCTCTCCCTCTCCTCTCCTCTCCTCTCCTCTCCTCTCCTCTCCCCTCCCTCTCCCCTCCTCCTCCTCTCCTCTCCTCCTCCTCCCCTCCCTCTCCCTCCCCTCCTCTCTCTCCTCTCCCCCTCCCTCTCCTCTCCTCCCCCCCTCCCCTCCCTCTCCTCTCTCTCCTCTCCTCCTCCTCCCTCTCCTCTCCCCTCCTCCCCTCTCTCTCTCCTCCTCCTCCTCTCCTCTCCTCTCCTCCCTCTCCTCTCCTCTCCTCCTCCTCCTCCTCTCCTCTCCCCTCTCCTCTCCTCTCCTCTCCTCTCCTCTCCTCTCCTCTCCTCTCCTCTCCCTCTCTCTCCTCTGAGCGTGTACGTAGGTGGATGAAAGCTAGAGAAGAGCAGGGTGGCCACTCATTCCACCAGAGTTATGAAACGCCTAACATGCCCCATATCTAACACCATACAAACATATATCTCTGTGAGCATGTTCTTAAACCCCTCCCCAGGCATATCCCCGGTGACTCAGTCTATTTCTGGTTTGAATATTGTAGAACAGAATAAGGAGACATTTATAGTTGACGGGTGGCCACTCTATTTCTACTGTAAGTAACGGAGGTGGGATAGAGTACATTTCCTCCATACTCTCTCCCCTCACCTAGAGAGGCACATCAATGTACAGGAACTCATCCAGGAACTCATCCGCATACTCTCTCCCCTCACCTAGAGAGGCACATCAATGTACAGGAACTCATCCGCATACTCCTGGACACATACTTAACGCACCGGAATACACTTTACAACTCTCCATGAACAAGCCCTCTCTCCATCTCCTATTGAATGGCCCCCTTCAATTAGTGTGAGGGTGGCATGGTTTGACCACCAGGAACGGTGAATTAGTTATGACTGGTGCAGTGAGGAGGGTCTAGGGTTGGTTTGACCACGAGGAGAGGTGAATTAGAGATGACTGGTGCAGTGAGGAGGGTCTAGGGTTGGTTTGACCACGAGGAGAGGTGAATTAGAGATGACTGGTGCAGTGAGGAGGGTCTAGGGTTGGTTTGACCACGAGGAGAGGTGAATTAGAGATGACTGGTGCAGTGAGGAGGGTCTAGGGTTGGTTTGACCACGAGGAGAGGTGAATTAGAGATGACTGGTGCAGTGAAGGAGGGTCTAGGGTTGGTTTGACCACGAGGAGAGGTGAATTAGAGATGACTGGTGCAGTGAGGAGGGTCTAGGGTTGGTTTGACCACGAGGAGAGGTGAATTAGAGATGACTGGTGCAGTGAGGAGGGTCTAGGGTTGGTTTGACCACGAGGAGAGGTGAATTAGAGATGACTGGTGCAGTGAGGAGGGTCTAGGGTTGGTTTGACCACGAGGAGAGGTGAATTAGAGATGACTGGTGCAGTGAGGAGGGTCTAGGGTTGGTTTGACCACGAGGAGAGGTGAATTAGAGATGACTGGTGCAGTGAGGAGGGTCTAGGGTTGGTTTGACCACGAGGGGAGGTGAATTAGAGATGACTGGTGCAGTGAGGAGGGTCTAGGGTTGGTTTGACCACGAGGAGAGGTGAATTAGAGATGACTGGTGCAGTGAGGAGGGTCTAGGGTTGGTTTGACCACGAGGGGAGGTGAATTAGAGATGACTGGTGCAGTGAGGAGGGTCTAGGGTTGGTTTGACCACGAGGAGAGGTGAATTAGAGATGACTGGTGCAGTGAGGAGGGTCTAGGGTTGGTTTGACCACGAGGAGAGGTGAATTAGAGATGACTAGTGCAGTGAGGAGGGTCTAGGGTTGGTTTGACCACGAGGGGAGGTGAATTAGAGATGACTGGTGCAGTGAGGAGGGTCTAGGGTTGGTTTGACCACGAGGGAGAGGTGAATTAGAGATGACTGGTGCAGTGAGGAGGGTCTAGGGTTGGTTTGACCAGGAGAGGGAATGAGCCAGTCCCTCTTCTGGCTGTGCCGGGTGGATTATGACCAGGAGAGGTGAATTAGAGATGACTGGTGCAGTGAGGAGGGTCTAGGGTTGGTTTGACCACGAGGGGCGGTGAATTAGAGATGACTAGTGCAGTGAGGAGGGTCTAGGGTTGGTTTGACCACGAGGAGAGGTGAATTAGAGATGACTGGTGCAGTGAGGAGGGTCTAGGGTTGAGTACTTTCCTGGTATTTTATAAATGTCCCAACCTGAGAATAAATCAAATTTTCTTCTTGGAAACACAGTATTTCCTGCCAAAAGCAGGCTAGTATAGGCTGGGGACAGCATAGGCTGTATAGGCTAGTATAGGCTGGTATAGGGCCCAGGTATAGGCTGGCCAGGCTGGTATAGGCTAGTATAGGCTGGTATAGGCTAGTATAGGCTGTTATAGGCTGGTATAGGCTGGTATAGACTAGTATAGGCTAGATTTACATAGGACAGGAGGTATAGGCTAGCATAGGCTGGTATAGGCTAGTATAGGCTGGTATAGGCTAGTATAGGCTGGTATAGGCTAGTATAGGCTGGTATAGGCTAGTATAGGCTAGTATAGGCTGGTATAGGCTAGTATAGGCTGGTATAGGCTGGTATAGGCTGGTATAGGCTAGTATAGGCTGGTATAGGCTAGTATAGGCTGGTATAGGCTGGTATAGGCTGGTATAGGCTAGTATAGGCTGGTATAGGCTGGTATAGGCTGGTATAGGCTAGTATAGGCTGGTATAGGCTAGTATAGGCTGGTATAGGCTGGTATCCTGGTACAAAACATGCCAATTAGAAAAATAAGCCACATGAGTTTTTTGAGTGAGAATTAAGATGACTTTTGAGTAGTAAAACATGTATAAGAGCAACAGATACCATTAATAAGAAGGGCTAGAAGTGTCTTATATGGTGAGCTACCAAGTGGCTAGGACAGGCAAGTCCCATACTATTGTGGAGGACTTAATTCTTCCTGCTACCGCGGATATGGCTGGGACAATGCTGGGGAAAATGGCCCAAAAAACTATACAGACAATGCCTTCATCAAACAACACTGTTTCACAATGCATCAGTGACATGGCAGGAGATGTTTTGAAACAACAAACAAATGCCTATAGATGAAGGTTCTGCACTGTGTCCTGGCGAAATAACTGTGTTGGTGTTTATAACTGGTCTGGCATTCAGGGATCCTGTTGATGTTTATAACTGGTCTGGCATTCAGGGATCCTGTTGATGTTTATAACTGGTCTGGCATTCAGGGATCCTGTTGATGTTTATAACTGGTCTGGCATTCAGGAATCCTGTTGATGTTTATAACTGGTCTGGCATTCAGGGATCCTGTTGATGTTTATAACTGGTCTGGCATTCAGGGATCCTGTTGATGTTTATAACTGGTCTGGCATTCAGGGATCCTGTTGATGTTTATAACTGGTCTGGCATTCAGGGATCCTGTTGATGTTTATAACTGGTCTGGCATTCAGGGATCCTGTTGATGTTTATAACTGGTCTGGCATTCAGGGATCCTGTTGATGTTTATAACTGGTCTGGCATTCAGGAATCCTGTTGATGTTTATAACTGGTCTGGCATTCAGGGATCCTGTTGATGTTTATAACTGGTCTGGCATTCAGGGATCCTGTTGATGTTTATAACTGGTCTGGCATTCAGGGATCCTGTTGGTGTTTATAACTGGTCTGGCATTCAGGGATCCTGTTGATGTTTATAACTGGTCTGGCATTCAGGAATCCTGTTTGTTGGGGTTTTGTAATTCCGTTCTCCATATGTCCTGGAGGTGCTTCACTGTGTCCTGGTGGAGAGTACTGAAGCTCTCATCATCATCAAGGGACAGTTCATTTAAGTTAGTAGGGTGTTGGTGTGATACTAACTCTGTGCTGGTTGTGTTCAGGTATCTTGGAGGTCCTTCACTGTGTCCTGGTGGAGAGTCCTGAAGCTCTGAACATCATCAAGGAGGGACACATCAAGTCAATCATCTCTCTGCTAGACAAACATGGACGCAACCACAAGGTGGGTAGAGGAGACCACCTACCTATAAACCAGGTATTATAGATAACCACAAGGTGGGTAGAGGAGACCACCTACCTATAAACCAGGTATTATAGATAACCACAAGGTGGGTAGAGGAGACCACCTACCTATAAACCAGGTATTATAGATAACCACAAGGTGGGTAGAGGAGACCACCTACCTATAAACCAGGTATTATAGATAACCACAAGGTGGGTAGAGGAGACCACCTACCTATAAACCAGGTATTATAGATAACCACAAGGTGGGTAGAGGAGACCACCTACCTATAAACCAGGTATTATAGATAACCACAAGGTGGGTAGAGGAGACCACCTACCTATAAACCAGGTATTATAGATAACCACAAGGTGGGTAGAGGAGACCACCTACCTATAAACCAGGTATTATAGATAACCACAAGGTGGGTAGAGGAGACCACCTACCTATAAACCAGGTATTATAGATAACCACAAGGTGGGTAGAGGAGACCACCTACCTATAAACCAGGTATTATAGATAACCACAAGGTGGGTAGAGGAGACCACCTACCTATAAACCAGGTATTATAGATAACCACAAGGTGGGTAGAGGAGACCACCTACCTATAAACCAGGTATTATAGATAACCACAAGGTGGGTAGAGGAGACCACCTACCTATAAACCAGGTATTATAGATAACCACAAGGTGGGTAGAGGAGACCACCTAACTATAAACCAGGTATTATAGATAACCACAAGGTGGGTAGAGGAGACACCTACCTATAAACCAGGTATTATAGATAACCACAAGGTGGGTAGAGGAGACACAACTCCAGGTATTATAGTGGAACCACAAGGTGGGTAGAGGAGACCACCTACCTATAAACCAGGTATTATAGATAAAAAAGGTGGGTAGAAAGACCACCTAACTATAAACCAGGTATTATAGATAACCACAAGGTGGGTAGAGGAGACCACCTAACTATAAACCAGGTATTATAGATAACCACAAGGTGGGTAGAGGAGACCACCTACCTATAAACCAGGTATTATAGGGTAACCAGCTCCTTATATACTATAGACATACAGAATGGATGATCTCCTAGCTGGGTGGTACCTACAGTGCCTTGCGAAAGTATTCGCCCCCCTTGAACTTTGCGACCTTTTGCCACATTTAAGGCTTCAAACATAAAGATATAAAACGGTATTTTTTTGTGAAGAATCAACAACATGTGGGACACAATCATGAAGTGGAACGACATTTATTGGATATTTCAAACTTTTTTAACAAATCAAAAACTGAAAAATTGGGTGTGCAAATTTATTCAGCCCCTTTACTTTCAGTGCAGCAAGGATGAGGATCTCTGAATGATCCATTGTCGACCTAAATGACTAATGATGATAAATACAATCCACCTGTGTGTAATCAAGTCTCCGTATTTAACAGAGATTATATACATAATGCACTATGATTTGTTTATTAATTATTTCTTTACAATGAATTGTGATGATAAATGTGTGAGCAACACGTTGCACCAGTGGGTCGGCTCTGCCATTCCACTATTTCATGATATTTCATGTAATGTTTCAATATTTCAGAGACCTAAGTCCTGTTATTGATTTTTAGAAGAGGTATTAGTTTGGATGTGTTTATTTTTTTAGCTGATGAGGCTTGGATCTGAAGCAATGGATGTAATTCTGTAGCTGTATATTGCTATAATGTTCACCAATACACAAGCAAACAACTTAATGTTGCTATAATGGACTTTAATATATTAATGTTCCCCTTGTTTTTTACATGATTGCTATAATGGACCAACATTACTGAAAGGCTTGGTCATGTTGCTATAATGGACCAACATTACTGAAAGGCTTGGTCATGTTGCTATAATGGACCAACATTACTGAAAGGCTTGGTCATGTTGCTATAATGGACCAACATTACTGAAAGGCTTGGTCATGTTGCTATAATGGACCAACATTACTGAAAGGCTTGGTCATGTTGCTATAATGGACCAACATTACTGAAAGGCTTGGTCATGTTGCTATAATGGACCAACATTACTGAAAGGCTTGGTCATGTTGCTATAATGGACCAACATTACTGAAAGGCTTGGTCATGTTGCTATAATGGACCAACATTACTGAAAGGCTTGGTCATGTTGCTATAATGGACCAACATTACTGAAAGGCTTGGTCATGTTGCTATAATGGACCAACATTACTGAAAGGCTTGGTCATGTTGCTATAATGGACCAACATTACTGAAAGGCTTGGTCATGTTGCTATAATGGACCAACATTACTGAAAGGCTTGGTCATGTTGCTATAATGGACCAACATTACTGACCAACATTACTGGCTTGGTCATGTTGCTATAATGGACCAACATTACTGAAAGGCTTGGTCATGTTGCTATAATGGACCAACATTACTGAAAGGCTTGGTCATGTTGCTATAATGGACCAACATTACTGAAAGGCTTGGTCATGTTGCTATAATGGACCAACATTACTGAAAGGCT
>NC_060180.1:139520-184800 GCF_021184085.1 Oncorhynchus gorbuscha | reverse complement strand
CCTGTAGTCAGGTTAGATAGTTAGATAGTATTATATTATATTCACCTGTAGTCAGGTTAGATAGTTAGATAGTTACTATATTATATTCACCTGTAGTCAGGTTAGATAGTTAGATAGTTACTATATTATATTCACCTGTAGTCAGGTTAGATAGTTAGATAGTTACTATATTATATTCACCTGTAGTCAGGTTAGATTAGATATTATATTCACCTGTTAGATAGTTACTATATTATATTCACCTGTAGTCAGGTTAGATAGTTACTATATTATATTCACCTGTAGTCAGGTTAGATAGTTACTATATTATATTCACCTGTAGTCAGGTTAGATAGTTACTATATTATATTCACCTGTAGTCAGGTTAGATAGTTACTATATTATATTCACCTGTAGTCAGGTAGTTAGATAGTTACTATATTATATTCACCTGTAGTCAGGTTAGATAGTTACTATATTATATTCACCTGTAGTCAGGTTAGATAGTTACTATATTATATTCACCTGTAGTCAGGTTAGATAGTTACTATATTATATTCACCTGTAGTCAGGTTAGATAGTTACTATATTATATTCACCTGTGGTCAGGTTAGATAGTTAGATAGTTACTATATTATATTCACCTGTAGTCAGGTTAGATAGTTACTATATTATATTCACCTGTAGTCAGGTTAGATAGTTAGATAGTAGTCAGGTTAGATAGTTACTATATTATATTCACCTGTAGTCAGGTTAGATAGTTACTATATTATATTCACCTGTAGTCAGGTTAGATAGTTACTATATTATATTCACCTGTAGTCAGGTTAGATAGTTACTATATTATATTCACCTGTAGTCAGGTTAGATAGTTACTATATTATATTCACCTGTAGTCAGGTTAGATAGTTACTATATTATATTCACCTGTAGTCAGGTTAGATAGTTACTATATTATATTCACCTGTAGTCAGGTTAGATAGTTACTATATTATATTCTCTGATCTTAGTGTGATGTATATTCTACCTAGTTTCAGGTTAGATAGTTACTAGTTAGATTCACAGGAAGAAGGGTGTAACTGAGTGTTGACAGAGGGGTAATGTTCACCCATAATGCTGTGTGAGGGGTAATGTTCCCCCAGAATGCTGTGTGAGGGGTGATGTTCCCCAGAATGCTGTGTGAGGGGTAATGTTCTCCCAGAATGCTGTGTGAGGGGTAATGATTCCCCAGAATGCTGTGTGAGGGGTAATGTTCCCCCAGAATGCTGTGTGAGGGGTAATGATTCCCCAGAATGCTGTGTGAGGGGTAATGTTCCCCCAGAATGCTGTGGGAGGGGTAATGATCCCCCAGAATGCTGTGTGAGGGGTAATGTTCCCCCAGAATGCTGTGTGGGGGGTAATGATCCCCCAGAATGCTGTGTGAGGGGTAATGTTCCCCCAGAATGCTGTGGGAGGGGTAATGATCCCCCAGAATGCTGTGTGAGGGGTAATGTTCCCCAGAATGCTGTGTGATGGGTAATGTTCCCCCAGAATGCTGTGTGATGGTTGTGGAGGTTGAGAGGATGTCTTTGTGTCTTGGGTTTGGAGCTGAATATCTCACGTTGGAGAATATGGTGGTGTGTCACATGGCTTCCCCACTTCAGCACAGAGCCCTAGACGGGTGCTGCAGAGTGTAGAGATCCTGTAGGAATAATGCAGAGTGTTTGCTCCCTTTTGAAAGAGAGGCTGAGGAGGTGAATATTCATGTTTGTTGCATCAGGCCAACTGCAGTGTATGAAGCCATATAGATACTACACTTGGCTGCCTGTTGGTTGTTTCACGTCACTGTCAGTTTTACTGCAAAGGTAGCAACACACACACACACACGCACGCACGCACACACACACACACACACACACACTCCCTGCTTCTTGACAGGGGTCATCAAATATCAGATATTTTATTGATGTCCTTATATGCAGTGGAATCGTTGGGTAGTGAAAAACAATCATGTTGGTTTCCAAGGCAACTCTGTCTGTTACACCGGGTCTGTGTGTTGTTTAGAAAATATGTTCTCTCCTCTGCCCTTCCTCTCTCCTCTCCTCTACCCCCTCTCTCCTCTCCTCTACCCCCTCTCTCCTCTCCTCTACCCTCTCTCCTCTCCTCTACCCCCTCTCTCCTCTCCTCTACCCTCTCTACTCTACCCCCTCTCTCCTCTCCTCTACACCCTCTCTCCTCTCCTCTACCCCCTCTCTCCTCTCCTCTACACCCTCTCTCCTCTCCTCTACCCCTCTCTCCTCCTCCCTACCCTCTCTCTACTCTACCCCCCTCTCTCCTCTCCCCTCTACCCCTCTCTCCTCTCCTCTACCCCTCTCTCCTCTCCTCTACTCCCTCTCTCCTCTACCCGTCCTCCCTCTCTCCTCTCCTCTACCCCTCTCTCCTCTACCCCCTCTCTCCTCTCCTCTACCCCTCCTCCCTCTCTCCTCTCCTCTACCCCTCTCTCCTCTACCCCCTCTCTCCTCTCCTCTATCCCTCCTCCTTCTCTCCTCTCCTCTACCCCCTCTCTCTCAGGCTGCATCGCCAGGACAGTGAGCTCACCCAATCAACATCTCCTCCGTGTGGATGACGTGGTCAGCTGTTGTCTGGACCTCAGCGCTCCCAGTATATCCTTCCGTATCAACGGTCAGCCCGTCCAGGGGATGTTCGAGAACTTCAACTCTGACGGACTGTTCTTCCCTGTAGCCAGCTTCTCCGCTGGGGTCAAGTGAGTGCTCCTCAACCAACCAATCAATCAATCAATCAATCAAAATGATCAATCATTGGGTCTCTTCTGACCCTTTTGACCTCTTTTAAGTGTTTGTTTTTAGCAGCCAGCCTACATGTTGCTCTCACATGGCCCACCCACGCTCAGTATATTATGCTGAGAATATGCAAGGTGGAGTTAGAACAAATGGTTGAGCCTCGTATTGCTGTTTACAGCGACCTACAGTAGGGGGTCTGAAATTATTGACACCCTATATAAAGATGAGTAGAAATAAATTATTGACACCCTATATAAAGATGAGCAGAAATAAATTATTGACACCCTTTATAAAGATGAGCAGAAATAAATTATTGACACCCTTTATAAAGATGAGCAGAAATAAATTATTGACACCCTTTATAAAGATGAGCAGAAATAAATTATTGACACCCTTTATAAAGATGAGCAGAAATAAATTATTGACACCCTTTATAAAGATGAGCAGAAATAAATTATTGACACCCTTTATAAAGATGAGCAGAAATAAATTATTGACACCCTTTATAAAGATGAGCAGAAATAAATTATTGACACCCTTTATAAAGATGAGCAGAAATAAATTATTGACACCCTAAAAGCCTAAATAAATTATTGACACCCTTTATAAAGATGAGCAGAAATAAATTATTGACACCCTTTATAAAGATGAGCAGAAATAAATTATTGACACCCTAAAAGCCGAAATAAATTATTGACACCCTATATAAAGATGAGCAGAAATAAATTATTGACACCCTAAAAGCCTAAATAAATTATTGACACCCTTTATAAAGATGAGCAGAAATAAATTATTGACACCCTTTATAAAGATGAGCAGAAATAAATTATTGACACCCTAAAAGCCTAAATAAATTATTGACACCCTTTATAAAGATGAGCAGAAATAAATTATTGACACCCTTTATAAAGATGAGCAGAAATAAATTATTGACACCCTAAAAGCCTAAATAAATTATTGACACCCTATATAAAGATGAGCAGAAATAAATTATTGACACCCTTTATAAAGATGAGCAGAAATAAATTATTGACACCCTTTATAAAGATGAGCAGAAATAAATTATTGACACCCTAAAAGCCTAAATAAATTATTGACACCCTTTATAAAGATGAGCAGAAATAAATTATTGACACCCTAAAAGCCTAAATAAATTATTGACACCCTTTGTAAAGATGAGCAGAAATAAATTATTGACACCCTTTATAAAGATGAGCAAAAATAAATTATTGACACCCTTTATAAAGATGAGCAGAAATAAATTATTGACACCCTTTATAAAGATGAGCTGAAATAAATTATTGACACCCTAAAAGCCGAAATAAATTATTGACACCCTAAAAGCCGAAATAAATTATTGACACCCTTTATAAAGATGAGCAGAAATAAATTATTGACACCCTATATAAAGATGAGCAGAAATAAATTATTGACACCCTAAAAGCCGAAATAAATGATTGACACCCTTTATAAAGATGAGCAGAAATAAATTATTGACACCCTAAAAGCCGAAATAAATTATTGACACCCTATATAAAGATGAGCAGAAATAAATACTGAGCTACATTGTATCCTCAAAATGTTTTATTTGTATTATTGTATAATAATGAAATTGATCAGAGAAAGATATTTTGTTTAACAAGTAATTTTTTTTTTCTCTCAAAAAGGTAGGGGGTCATAAATATCGACACCCCTGTTTTCAATACCTCACCTTTTTATTTTATTTTTCGTTTTATTTTACCTTTATTTAACTAGGCAAGTCAGTTAATTTGTAAGTCGCTCTGGATAAGAGCGTCTGCTAAATAACTTAAATGTAAATGTAAGAACAAATTATTATTCTTACACCTTGCGAGGATAACGCCACTGAGCTTTTTTTCTAGAATGTTTCATGAGTTGGACACATTAGGAGGGATCTTAGACCACACAGATACATGTTTCATAAGTTGGACACATTAGGAGGGATCTTAGACCACACAGATACATGTTTCATGAGTTGGACACATTAGGAGGGATCTTAGACCACAGATACATGTTTCATTGGCACACACCACTGGGTGGACGTGGCCTTTATCCTCATCTGACCAAAGCACCGGTTCCAATGCAACATTCGTAATCTACATTTATCGATGGCCATCTCACTGAAATCCTGTGGTTTGAATGGAGGAGGGCAGTCCACAAGCACAGACAAAGGATATGAAGGATCTGAATGGAGGAGGGCAGTCCACAAGCACAGACAAAGGATATGAAGGATCTGAATGGAGGAGGGCAGTCCACAAGCACAGACAAAGGATATGAAGGATCTGTATGGAGGAGGGCAGTCCACAAGCACAGACAAAGGATATGAAGGATCTGAATGGAGGAGGGCAGTCCACAAGCACAGACAAAGGATATGAAGGATCTGTATGGAGGAATGGTCTAAGACGTACCTTTGAGAATGATCTATTAAATCATATAATTTCAATTGTATGGAGGTCTAAGATCTGTAAGGGTTCTGTATGGAGGAATGGTCTAAGACATACCTTTGAGAATGATGTATTAAATCATATAATTTCAATTGTATGGAGGTCTAAGATCTGTAAGGGTTCTGTATGGAGGTCTAAGATCTGTAAGGGTTCTGTATGGAGGTCTAAGATCTGTAAGGGTTCTGTATGGAGGCCTTGTCTAAGATCTGTATGGAGGTCTAAGATCTGTAAGGGTTCTGTATGGAGGTCTAAGATCTGTAAGGGTTCTGTATGGAGGTCTAAGATCTGTAAGGGTTCTGTATGGAGGTCTAAGATCTGTAAGGGTTCTGTATGGAGGTCTAAGATCTGTAAGGGTTCTGTATGGAGGTCTAAGATCTGTAAGGGTTCTGTATGGAGGTATAAGATCTGTAAGGGTTCTGTATGGAGGTCTAAGATCTGTAAGGGTTCTGTATGGAGGTCTAAGATCTGTAAGGGTTCTGTATGGAGGTCTAAGATCTGTAAGGGTTCTGTATGGAGGTCTAAGATCTGTAAGGGTTCTGTATGGAGGTATAAGATCTGTAAGGGTTCTGTATGGAGGTCTAAGATCTGTAAGGGTTCTGTATGGAGGTCTAAGATCTGTAAGGGTTCTGTATGGAGGTCTAAGATCTGTAAGGGTTCTGTATGGAGGTATAAGATCTGTAAGGGTTCTGTATGGAGGTCTAAGATCTGTAAGGGTTCTGTATGGAGGTATAAGATCTGTAAGGGTTCTGTATGGAGGTATAAGATCTGTAAGGGTTCTGTATGGAGGTCTAAGATCTGTAAGGGTTCTGTATGGAGGTCTAAGATCTGTAAGGGTTCTGTATGGAGGTCTAAGATCTGTAAGGGTTCTGTATGGAGGTCTAAGATCTGTAAGGGTTCTGTATGGAGGTCTAAGATCTGTAAGGGTTCTGTATGGAGGTCTAAGATCTGTAAGGGTTCTGTATGGAGGTCTAAGATCTGTAAGGGTTCTGTATGGAGGTCTAAGATCTGTAAGGGTTCTGTATGGAGGTATAAGATCTGTAAGGGTTCTGTATGGAGGTCTAAGATCTGTAAGGGTTCTGTATGGAGGTCTAAGATCTGTAAGGGTTCTGTATGGAGGTCTAAGATCTGTAAGGGTTCTGTATGGAGGTCTAAGATCTGTAAGGGTTCTGTATGGAGGTATAAGATCTGTAAGGGTTCTGTATGGAGGTATAAGATCTGTAAGGGTTCTGTATGGAGGTATAAGATCTGTAAGGGTTCTGTATGGAGGTCTAAGATCTGTAAGGGTTCTGTATGGAGGTATAAGATCTGTAAGGGTTCTGTATGGAGGTCTAAGATCTGTAAGGGTTCTGTATGGAGGTCTAAGATCTGTAAGGGTTCTGTATGGAGGTCTAAGATCTGTAAGGGTTCTGTATGGAGGTATAAGATCTGTAAGGGTTCTGTATGGAGGTATAAGATCTGTAAGGGTTCTGTATGGAGGTCTAAGATCCCTCCTAATGTGTTCTCCAACTCATGAAACGTGATGAAAAGGCTCAGTGCTGTTTTCCTCACCAGGCACTGAAAGGTATTAAAACAGGGCTGTCAATAACTTTGACCCTGACCATTTTGAGATGTGTTTTGTATTACATATTAAACAGAACATCTTCCTATTACCAATTGTATTATTATAAAATAATATAATGTCCCTATTTTTTGTGTGCATACAATCAGCTCAGTATTTCAATTATACAGTAATTTCTGCTCGTCTTTATCGAGGTGTCAGTCTGCTCAGTCTTTGTATCGAGGGTGTCAGTCATTTCTGCTCGTCTTTATCGAAGGTGTCTTTATCAGTCATTTCTGCTCGTCTTTATCGAGGTGTCAGTCATTTCTGCTCGTCTTTATCGAGGGTGTCAGTCATTTCTGCTCGTCTTTATCGAGGGTGTCAGTAGTTTCTGCTCGTCTTTATCGAGGGTGTCAGTAGTTTCTGCTCGTCTTTATCGAGGGTGTCAGTAGTTTCTGCTCGTCTTTATCGAGGGTGTCAGTCATTTCTGCTCGTCTTTATCGAGGGTGTCAGTAGTTTGTGCTCGTCTTTATCGAGGGTGTCAGTAGTTTCTGCTCGTCTTTATCGAGGGTGTCAGTAGTTTGTGCTCGTCTTTATCGAGGGTGTCAGTAGTTTCTGCTCGTCTTTATCGAGGGTGTCAGTAGTTTCTGCTCGTCTTTATCGAGGGTGTCAGTAGTTTCTGCTCGTCTTTATCGAGGGTGTCAGTAGTTTCTGCTCGTCTTTATCGAGGTGTCAGTAGTTTCTGCTCGTCTTTATCGAGGTGTCAGTCATTTCTGCTCTTCTGTCTTTATCGAGGGTGTCAGTAGTTTCTGCTAAATGTCTTTATCGAGGGTGTCAGTAGTTTCTGCTCGTCTTTATCGAGGGTGTCAGTAGTTTGTGCTCGTCTTTATCGAGGGTGTCAGTAGTTTGTGCTCGTCTTTATCGAGGGTGTCAGTAGTTTCGGACGCCGCTTTATATTTCTGTGTGCATCGACGTACATGCCGATTTCTCGCAGGACAATAATTGTTAGATCAAATTGTTAGATCAAATGTTCTGATAGCCAGTGTATCCCAGCAGACAGTCAGAGGGTCAGTACTCTGGAATGGGACGGTTGGTGGTCTACTGTGGGATGGATCCAGTTCACTGAATGGTCTTTCTGTCCAGCTAATGACGTTATGCCCATAGAGCTCTGTTTAAGAAGATAGGCTAATGAACCACAATGCAATAGCTGGATAGAGAACTACTTGTGTCGTATGTTGAACTATCTCAATCTCTATTGCAAAATTGATTTTTGTCTCAATGAGGTAAACCTGAATGAATAAAGGTTAACAAAACACAATGTAGAAAAACTCTTCTTCTTCTTCTTCTTCTTCTTCTTCTTCTTCTTCTTCTCCTTCTTCTTCTCCTTCTTCTTCTTCTCCTAATCCGTCTTCTCCTTCTTCTTCTCCTAATCCGTCTTCTTCTTCTTCTAATCCGTCTTCTTCTTCTTCTTCTTCTTCTTCTTCTTCTTCTTCTTCTTCTTCTTCTTCTTCTTCTTCTCTTCTTCTTCTAATCCTTTTTCTCCTTCTCCTAACCTGTCTCCTTCTTCTTCTTCTAATCTTCTCCTCCGTCTTCTTCTTCTTTTTCTTCTAATCCTTCTCCTTCTTCTTCTTCTTCTTCTTCTTCTTCTTCTTCTTCTTCTTCTTCTTCTAATCCTTCTCCTCCTTCTTCTTCATCTTCTTCTTCTCCTAATCCGTCTTCACCTTCTTCTTCTTCTCCTAATCCTTCTTCTTCTTCTCCTAATCCTTCTTCTTCTTCTTCTCCTAATCCTTTTCTCCTTCTTCTCCTTCTTCCTCCTCTTCTTCCCTCCAGAGTGCGTTTCCTGCTGGGTGGTCGCCAAGGAGAGTTTAAGTTCCTGCCCCCGCCGGGCTACGCTCCGTGTTTCGAGGCTGTGCTACCCAGGGAGAAGCTGAGAGTGGAACACAGCCAGGAGTACAAGGAGGACCACAGTGAGACCAGGGATCTACTGGGTCCCACTATCACCCTGTCCCAGGCTGCCTTCACCCCTACACCTGTTGACACCAGCCAGGTGGGTAAAGAATACCCTTTACTATACTGTGTCATGATGGGTGTCAACTCTACTTTAACTAGTCAACAACTAACAGGGGTTAAGGTCAATTGACTAGCCTCCCTTTTCTCAGTAGTTAGCCCAGATCTACTTTAACTAGTCAACAACTAACAGGGGTTAAGGTCAATTGACTAGCCTCCCTTGCCTCAGTAGTTAGCCCAGATCTACTTTAACTAGTCAACAACTAACAGGGGTTAAGGTCAATTGACTAGCCTCCATTTTCTCAGTAGTTAGCCCAGATCTACTTTAACTAGTCAACAACTAACAGGGGTTAAGGTCAATTGACTAGCCTCCCTTGCCTCAGTAGTTAGCCCAGATCTACTTTAACTAGTCAACAACTAACAGGGGTTAAGGTCAATTGACTAGCCTCCCTTGCCTCAGTAGTTTGCCCAGATCTAATTTAACTAGTCAACAACTAACAGGGGTTAAGGTCAATTGACTAGCCTCCCTTGCCTCAGTAGTTAGCCCAGATCTACTTTAACTAGTCAACAACTAACAGGGGTTAGTCAATTGACTAGCCTCCTTTGCCTCAGTAGTTAGCCCAGATCAACACTAGTCCAAAGTGAGGTCCCAGAACAACAACCTCTGTCCCCATGCACTGAGTGGGTAATGCTTGTGGCCAACGGCATGGACTTCCTGTGTAATGCTTGTGGCCAACGGCATGGACTTCCTGTGTAATGCTTGTGGCCAACGGCATGGACTTCCTGTGTAATGCTTGTGGCCAACGGCATGGACTTCCTGTGTAATGCTTGTGGCCAACGGCATGGACTTCCTGTGTAATGCTTGTGGCCAACGGCATGGACTTCCGAGGGTGTGTAATGCTTGTGGCCAACGGCATGGACTTCCTGTGTAATGCTTGTGGCCAACGGCATGGACTTCCTGTGTAATGCTTGTGGCCAACGGCATGGACTTCCTGTGTAATGCTTGTGGCCAACGGCATGGACTTCCTGTGTAATGCTTGTGGCCAACGGCATGGACTTCCTGTGTAATGCTTGTGGCCAACGGCATGGACTTCCTGTGTAATGCTTGTGGCCAACGGCATGGACTTCCTGTGTAATGCTTGTGGCCAACGGCATGGACTTCCTGTGTAATGCTTGTGGCCAACGGCATGGACTTCCTGTGTAATGCTTGTGGCCAACGGCATGGACTTCCTGTGTAATGCTTGTGGCCAACGGCATGGACTTCCTGTGTAATGCTTGTGGCCAACGGCATGGACTTCCTGTGTAATGCTTGTGGCCAACGGCATGGACTTCCTGTGTAATGCTTGTGGCCAACGGCATGGACTTCCTGTGTAATGCTTGTGGCCAACGGCATGGACTCTTCCTGTGTAATGCTTGTGGCCAACGGCATGGACTTCCTGTGTAATGCTTGTGGCCAACGGCATGGACTTCCTGTGTAATGCTTGTGGCCAACGGCATGGACTTCCTGTGTAATGCTTGTGGCCGGCAACTTCCTGTGCTTCTGGACTTCCTGTGTAATGCTTGTGGCCAACGGCATGGACTTCCTAATGCTTGTGGCCAACGGCATGGACTTCCTGTGTAATGCTTGTGGCCAACGGCATGGACTTCCTGTGTAATGCTTGTGGCCAACGGCATGGACTTCCTGTGTAATGCTTGTGGCCAACGGCATGGACTTCCTGTGTAATGCTTGTGGCCAACGGCATGGACTTCTGTGTAATGCTTGTGGCCAACGGCATGGACTTCCTGTGTAATGCTTGTGGCCAACGGCATGGACTTCCTGTGTAATGCTTGTGGCCAACGGCATGGACTTCCTGTGTAATGCTTGTGGCCAACGGCATGGACTTCCTGTGTAATGCTTGTGGCCAATCGGCATGGACTTCCTGTGTAATGCTTGTGGCCAACGGCATGGACTTCCTGTGTAATGCTTGATCATGGACTTCCTGTGGCTTGTGGCCAAGCCATGGACTTCCTGTGTAATGCTTCCATGAGGACTTCCTGTGGGTGATGAACGGCATGGAGAATGCTTGTGGCCAACGGGCTGTTGCTTGTGACTGTGCTACTTCCTGTGTAATGGAGGACTCCTGTGTAGTTGTGGCCACGTGCGGACTTCCTGTGTAATGATGGCCAACGGTGGACTTCCTGTGTAATGCTTGTGGCCCCGGCATGGACTTCCTGTGTAATGCTGTGGCCAACCCATGGACTTCCTGTGTAATGCTTTGGCCAACGGCATGGACTTCCTGTGTAATGCTGAAACATGGACTTCTGTGTAATGCTTGTGGCCAACGGCATGGAAACTTTAATGCTTGTGGCCAAATGGACTTCCTGTGTAATGCTTGTGGCCAACGGCATGGACTTCCTGTGTAATGCTTGTGGCCAACGGCTGGACTTCCTGTAATGGGGCAATTGACTGCCCTGTGCTTGTGGGGCAGGACTTCCTGTGTAATGCTTGTACCAGATCATGGACTTCCTGTGTAATGCTTAGAACTGGACTTCCTGTGTAATGGTGGTTAATTGACTGCCCTGTGTAATGCTTGTGGTTAGACATGGACTTCCTGTGTAATGCTTGTGGCCAACTAGGACTTCCCACTGGCCAACGGCTGCTCCTGTCAGTAGGGGCCAACGATGGACTTTGTAATGCTTGTCAACAACGTATGGACTTCCTGTGTAATGCTTGTGGCCAACGGCATGGACTTCCTGTGTAATGCTTGTGGCCAACGGCATGGACTTCCTGTTAATGCTTGTGGCCAACGGCATGGACTTCCTGTGTAATGCTTGTGGCCCGGCATGGACTTCCTGTGTAATGCTTGTGGCCAACGGCATGGACTTCCTGTGTAATGCTTGTGGCCAACGGCATGGACTTCCTGTGTAATGCTTGTGGCCAACGGCATGGACTTCCTGTGTAATGCTTGTGGCCAACGGCATGGACTTCCTGTGTAATGCTTGTGGCCAACGGCATGGACTTCCTGTGTAATGCTTGTGGCCAACGGCATGGACTTCCTGTGTAATGCTTGTGGCCAACGGCATGGACTTCCTGTGTAATGCTTGTGGCCAACGGCATGGACTTCCTGTGTAATGCTTGTGGCCAACGGCATGGACTTCCTGTGTAATGCTTGTGGCCAACGGCATGGACTTCCTGTGTAATGCTTGTGGCCAACGGCATGGACTTCCTGTGTAATGCTTGTGGCCAACGGCATGGACTCCTGTGTAATGCTTGTGGCCAACGGCATGGACTTCCTGTGTAATGCTTGTGGCCAACGGCATGGACTTCCTGTGTAATGCTTGTGGCCAACGGCATGGACTTCCTGTGTAATGCTTGTGGCCAACGGCATGGACTTCCTGTGTAATGCTTGTGGCCAACGGCATGGACTTCCTGTGTAATGCTTGTGGCCAACGGCATGGACTTCCTGTGTAATGCTTGTGGCCAACGGCATGGACTTCCTGTGTAATGCTTGTGGCCAACGGCATGGACTTCCTGTGTACGGCATGGACTTCCTGTGTAATGCTTGTGGCCAACGGCATGGACTTCCTGTGTAATGCTTGTGGCCAACGGCATGGACTTCCTGTGTAATGCTTGTGGCCAACGGCATGGACTTCCTGTGTAATGCTTGTGGCCAACGGCATGGACTTCCTGTGTAATGCTTGTGGCCTGGACTAATGCTTGTGGCCAACGGCATGGACTTCCTGTGTAATGCTTGTGGCCAACGGCATGGACTTCCTGTGTAATGCTTGTGGCCAACGGCATGGACTTCCTGTGTAATGCTTGTGGCCAACGGCATGGACTCCTGTGTAATGCTTGTGGCCAACGGCATGGACTTCCTGTGTAATGCTTGTGGCCAACGGCATGGACTTCCTGTGTAATGCTTGTGGCCAACGGCATGGACTTCCAGCCTTCAGGTTGTTCTGCCTCCTCACCTGGAGAGGATCAGGGAGAAGCTGGCCGAGAACATCCATGAGCTGTGGGTGATGAATAAGATTGACCTGGGCTGGACCTACGGAGCTGTGAGTACACACGTGCGCGCTAATGATGCGCGGGTCAGCTGTTTGTTCACCCGCACCTCCTGAAATGACTAATAACCCATCCACAATGGTTTAGAACTGCGTAAAACTTGCTCTAAAACTGAAACATTTTGGGGGGGGGGAATTGCAGGAAATAAACTTTAAAATGTTAATTTTTCTCTCTGCCGTCAAGACTGGGGTCATTACATTTTCCTTCCCACTTGTTGAGTGGGGGGGCAATCTTAGGGCCCCCAAAAGACTAGAACCGGCCCTGGTCATCACTTGTTGTCCTAGAAGACTAAATAAACCCTTACTCACCAGAATGTAATACATCATGGAATGACATCAGTTGGTTTCCTCTTTCATCTTTCATCTCTGATGTTCTAGAGCAGCAAGGGGTTAGACTGCCCTGTAGGGGCTTAGACTGCCCTGTAGGGAGTTAGACTGCCCTGTAGGGGGTTAGACTGCCCTGTAGGGGGTTAGACTGCCCTGTAGGGGGTTAGACTGCCCTGTAGGGGCTTAGACTGCCCTGTAGGGAGTTAGACTGCCCTGTAGGGGGTTAGACTGCCCTGTAGGGGGTTAGACTGCCCTGTAGGGGGTTAGACTGCCCTGTAGGGGGTTAGACTTGTAGAGACTGCCCTGTAGGGGTTAGACTGCCCTGTAGGGAGTTAGACTGCCCTGTAGGGGGGACTGCCCTGTAGGGGGTTAGACTGCCCTGTAGGGGTTAACTGCCCTGTAGGGGGTTAGACTGCCCTGTAGGGGGTTAGACTGCCCTGTAGGGGGTTAGACTGCCCTGTAGGGGGTTAGACTGCCCTGTATGGGGTTAGACTGCCCTGTAGGGGGGTAGACTTCCCTGTAGGGGGTTAGACTGCCCTGTAGGGAGTTAGACTGCCCTGTAGGGGGTTAGACTGCCCTGTAGGGGGTTAGACTGCCCTGTAGGGGGTTAGACTGCCCTGTAGGGGTAGACTTCCCTGTTTAGACTGCCCTGTAGGGGGTTAGACTGCCCTGTAGGGGGTTAGACTGCCCTGTAGGGTTGTAGGGGTTAGACTGCCCTGTAGGGGGTTAGACTGCCCTGTAGGGGGTAGACTGCCCTGTAGGGGGTTAGACTGCCCTGTAGGGGGTTAGACTGCCCTGTAGGGGGTTAGACTGCCCTGTAGGGGGTAGACTGCCCTGGAGTCCTGGAGCTACGTTGGTTATCCTCTACCACTGACAGTCAACATGTCCCTGTCGATTTAGACATTTCCCTCCACTAAACAGAAACAGTTCCTGTGTGGGATACTGCCAGCCTCTCAGGGCCTCTCTTACCCCCAGCAGGTAGTTGAGGATTCAGATAATGGTGTTGTGTTGCAGGTTAGGGACAACAACAGATAATGGTGTTGTGTTGCAGGTTAGGGACAACAACAGATAATGGTGTTGTGTTCCAGGTTCGTGACAACAACAGATAATGCTGTTCTGTTCCAGGTTAGGGACATCAACAGATAATGCTGTTGTGTTCCAGGTTCATGACAACAACAGATAATGCTGTTGTGTTCCAGGTACGAGACAACAACAGATAATGGTGTTGTGTTGCAGGTACGGGACGATAACAAGCGGCAGCATCCTTGTCTGGTGGAGTTCTCCAAGCTGCCTGAGCAGGAGAGGAGCTACAACCTACAGATGTCTCTGGAGACTCTCAAGTAAGTTTCCACCCTGGATACTGTTGCTGCTCGGTATAATCCCTAGTTACCACCCTGGATACTGTTCCTGCTGGGTACAATCCCTAGTTACCACCCTGGATACTGTTCCTGCTGGGTACAATCCCTAGTTATCACCTGGATACTGTTCCTGCTGGGTACAATCCCTAGTTACCACCCTGGATACTGTTCCTGCTGGGTACAATCCCTAGTTACCACCCTGGATACTGTTTCTGCTGGGTACAATCCCTAGTTACCACTCTGGATACTGTTCCTGCTGGGTACAATCCCTAGTTACCACTCTGGATACTGTTCCTGTTGGGTACAATTACATTACATTTAACATTTGCAGACAATCTTATTACCACCCTGGATACTTTGCAAATTGGTACAATCCCTAGTTATCACCCTGGATACTGTTCCTGCTGGGTACAATCCCTAGTTACACCCTGGATACTGTTCCTGCTGGGTACAATCCCTAGTTACCACCCTGGATACTGTTCCTGCTGGGTACAATCCCTAGTTAAACATCCAGGATACTGTTCCTGTTGGGTATAATCCCTAGTTACCACCCTGGATACTGTTCCTGCTGGGTACAATCCCTAGTTGAAACTATCCAGACTGTTCCTGTTGGGTACAATCCCTAGTTACCACCCTGCATACTGTTCCTGTTGGGTATAATCCCTAGTTACCACCCTGGATACTGTTCCTGCTGGGTACAATCCCTAGTTGAAACTATCCAGACTGTTCCTGTTGGGTATAATCCCTAGTTACCACCCTGGATACTGTTTCTGTTGGGTACAATCCCTAGTTGAAACTATCCAGACTGTTCCTGTTGGGTATAATCCCTAGTTACCACCCTGGATACTGTTCCTGCTGGGTACAATCCCTAGTTACCACCCTGCATACGGTTCCTGTTGGGTATAATCCCTAGTTACCACCCTGGATACTGTTCCTGTTGGGTATAATCCCTAGTTGAAACTATCCAGACTGTTCCTGTTGGGTATAATCCCTAGTTACCACCCTACATACTGTTCCTGCTGGGTACAATCCCTAGTTGAAACTATCCAGACTGTTCCTGTTGGGTACAATCCCTAGTTACCACCCTACATACTGTTCCTGCTGGGTACAATCCCTAGTTGAAACTATCCAGACTGTTCCTGTTGGGTACAATCCCTAGTTGAAACTATCCAGACTGTTCCTGCTGGTTTTGGCATATGACCCAAATGAAACAGACAGAACATGTAATGGAATGGAGGAATGGTTTGATGGGTGGATTTCTGTAGAACAAACATACATTTGAACTATATTGCGGTCAGTTTATGATTTTTCAAAACATGTCCCAAGTTCTCTTGATCCGTACATCATCACAGAGTGGTGTCATTCTTTGTGTTAGACTCTTACCCATTTCTATGATCCGTACACCATCACAGAGTGGTGTCATTCTTTGTGTTGGACTCTTACCCATTTCTATGATCCGTACATCATCACAGAGTGGTGTCATTCTTTGTGTTCGTCTCTTACCCATTTCTATGATCCCTACATCATCACAGAGTGGTGTCATTCTTTGTGTTCGTCTCTTACCCATTTCTGTTATCAATTAACTTTTTGTCAGGAGACGGGATTTTCAATACCTGGTTCAGCTCTTCATGAACTGAATATCACACCCATTAGACTACTTCTCTCTCAGCAAGAAACCGCCTATTTGACTTCCAGGAGTAATTTAAAACACCTGTCGGGACAACTTTGTTAGTTTTAATTAATTGCATATTTCCTGGAGATGAGAAGGAGGAGAGAGAAGGGAGAGGGAGGGAGGGAGAGAGAGAGAGAGAGAGAGAGAGAGAGAGAGAGAGAGAGAGAGAGAGAGAGAGAGAGAGAGGGAGAGGGAGAGGGAGTGCCATCTAAATGCAGAAATTAATTCCGTGACCTGAATCGCAGACACATCAATGTCCCAAATGACACCCTAATCCCTATATAGTGCACTACTTTATACTACAGCCCTATTCCCTATATAGAGCACTACTTTATACTACAGCCCTATTCCCTATATAGTACACTACTTTATACTACAGCCCTATTCCCTATATAGAGCACTACTTTATACTACAGCCCTATTCCCTATATAGAGCACTACTTTATACTACAGCCCTATTCCCTATATAGTGCACTACTTTATACTACAGCCCTATTCCCTATATAGTGCACTACTTTATACTACAGCCCTATTCCCTATATAGTGCACTACTTTTGACCAGGATCCATAGGAATTTGGTAAAAAGTAGTGCACTATGTACGGAAAAGGGTCCCGTTTGGGATGCAGACACGGCTGGAGAGCATTTATTTTAATTATACTTAGTGGATTATAATGGAGAGTGTGTGTGTGTGTGCTCAATGGCAACATATTCCCTATATCGTGCACTACTTTTAAAATAGAGCCCTATGGGCCCTGGTCAAAAGTAGGGTACTATAAAGGGAATAGAGTTTTGGGACACAGCTTGAGGCACAGCTTGACACAGCTTGAGGCAAGGAGGACTGGAACAGAACGGGCCACCGGGGTCTCCTTGTTGTAAACTATTAAGTCATTCAGTATTCAGTAGTGTTCACAGCAGGGATTAAACACTGTATTATATACGGGACTCTCACCATCAGATCTGACAGACACACCATACACTGAGTGTACAAAACATTAGGAACACCTGCTCTTTCTGTGACCAGGTGAATCCAGGTGAAAGCTATGATCCCTTATTGATGTCACTTGTTAAATCCACTTCAATCAGTGTAGATGAAGGGGAGGAGACATGTAGATGAAGGGGAGGAGACATGTAGATGAAGGGGAGGAGACATGTAGATGAAGGGGAGGAGAGATGAAGGGGAGGAGACATGTAGATGAAGGGGAGGAGACATGTAGATGAAGGGGATGAGACATGTAGATGAAGGGGAGGCGACATGTAGATGAAGGGAGGCGACATGTAGATGAAGGGGATGATACATGTAGATGAAGGGGAGGAGACATGTAGATGAAGGGGAGGAGACATGTAGATGAAGGGGATGAGACATGTAGATGAAGGGGAGGAGACTTGTAGATGAAGGGGAGGAGACATGTAGATGAAGGGGAGGAGACATGTAGATGAAGGGGAGGAGACATGTAGATGAAGGGGAGGAGACATGTAGATGAAGGGGAGGAGACATGTAGATGAAGGGGAGGAGACATGTAGATGAGGGGGAGGAGACATGTAGATGAAGGGGAGGAGACGGGTTAAATAAAGATTGAGACATTGATTATGTATTTGTGTCATTCAGTAGACAAAATATTTAAGTGCTTTTGAACGGGGTGTGGTAGTAGGTGCCAAGCGCACCGGTTTGTGACAAGAACTGCAACGCTGCTGGGTTTTTCACGCTCAACAGTTTCCTGTCTGTATCAAGAACGGTCCCTGGAAGGGTGGAATTACTAGTCGCTGTCTAGGTCAACCCACTACCCTGCTGCGTTGACTACACCCAATGGCCTCCACTGCTTATCAGTCGAGAGCCGTGCTTTCTTTGTCGCAACACTAACGAGGCGTTAGCTTATCTTTGGCTAGCATTGTGCTAACGATGACACAACAGTGGTACTGTAGGCCTAACAACGATGACACAACAGTGATACTGTTGGCCTGACAACGATGACACAACAGTGATACTGTTGGCCTGACAACGATGACACAACAGTGGTACTGTTGGCCTGATCACAGACAACGATGAGACAGCCTATACGGTGGACATCAGAGACCGTGTGTTGCCAGGACAACAACCACTCCCTCAACGTGATCAATACAAAGGAGATGATTGGGAAAAGGAGGACCGAGCACTCCCCCATTTTCATCGGGCGGCAGGTAACCTAGTGGTTAGAGCGTTGGGCCAGAAACCAAAAGGTTACTGGGATTGAATCCCGAGCTGACAAGGTACAAATCTGTCGTTCTGCCCCTGAACAAGGTTAAATAAATGATTGACCGGGAGCAGGTTGAGAGCTTCAAGTTACTTGGTGTCCACATCACCAACAAACTATCATGTTCCAAACACACCAAGACAGTCATGAAGAGGGAACGACAAAGCCTATTCTTCCCCAGGAGACTGAACACGTTTGGCATGGGTCCTCAGATCATCTGAAGGTCCTACAGCTGCACCATCGAGAGCATGGTTGCATCACCGCCTGGTATGGCAACTGCTTGGCTTCTGCAAGCTGCTACAGAGGGTAGTGAGTACGACCCAGTACATCACTGGGGCCAAGCTTCCTGCCATCCAGGACCTCTGTACCAGGCGGTGACAGAGGAAGGCCCTAAAGACTGTCAAAGACTCCAGCCACACTAGTCATAGACTGTTCTCTCTGCTACCGCACGGCAAGCTTTACCGGAGCGCCAAGTCTAGGTCCAAGAGGCTTCTAAACAGCTTCTACCCCCAAGCCATAAGACTCCTGAACAGCTAATCAAATGGCTACCCAGACCCCTCTTTTACGCTGCTGCTACTCTCTGTTTATTATTTATGCATAGTCACTTTAACTCTACCTACATGACTCTGTACCGGTACCCCCTGTATATAGTCTCCACATTGACTCTGTACTGGTACCCCCTGTATATAGTCTCCACATTGACTCTGTACCGGTACCCCCTGTATATAGTCTCCACATTGACTCTGTACCGGTACCACCTGTATATAGTCTCCACATTGACTCTGTACCGGTACCCCCTGTATATAGTCTCCACATTGACTCTGTACCAGTACCCCCTGTATATAGTCTCCACATTGACTCTGTACCGGTACCCCCTGTATATAGCCTCCACATTGACTCTGTACCAGTACCCCCTGTATATAGCCTCCACATTGACTCTGTACCGCTGTACCGGTACCCCCTGTATATAGTCTCCACATTGACTCTGTACCGGTACCCCCTGTATATAGCCTCCACATTGACTCTGTACCGGTACCCCCTGTATATAGCCTCCACATAGACTCTGTACCAGTACCCCTGTATATAGCCTCCACATTGACTCTGTACCGGTACCCCTGTATATAGCCTCCACATTGACTCTGTACCAGTACCCCTGTATATAGCCTCCACATTGACTCTGTACCAGTACCCCCTGTATATAGCCTCCACATTGACTCTGTACCAGTATCCCCTGTATATAGCCTCCACATTGACTCTGTACCGGTACCCCCTGTATATAGCCTCCACATTGACTCTGTACCAGTACCCCTGTATATAGCCTCCACATTGACTCTGTACCGGTACCCCCTGTATATAGCCTCCACATTGACTCTGTACCGGTACCCCCTGTATATAGCCTCCACATTGACTCTGTACTGGTACCCCCTGTATATAGCCTCCACATTGACTTTGTACCGGTACCCCCTGTATATAGCCTCCACATTGACTCTGTACCGGTACCCCCTGTATATAGCCTCCACATTGACTCTGTACCGTAACACCCTGTATATAGCCTCCACATTGACTCTGTACCAGTACCTCCTGTATATAGCCTCCACATTGACTCTGTACCAGTACCCCCTGTATATAGCCTCCACATTGACTCTGTACCAGTACCCCCTGTATATAGTCTCCACATTGACTCTGTACCAGTACCCCCTGTATATAGCCTCCACATTGACTCTGTACCAGTACCCCCTGTATATAGTCTCCACATTGACTCTGTACCAGTACCCCCTGTATATAGCCTCAGGTCTACTACACCTGTTGTATTCAGCACTGCACTGTAAGGTCTACTACACCTGTTGTATTCAGCATTTCACTGTGAGGTCTACTACACCTGTTGTATTCAGCATTTCACTGTAAGGTCTACTACACCTGTTGTATTCAGCATTTCACTGTAAGGTCTACTACACCTGTTGTATTCAGCATTTCACTGTGAGGTCTACTACACCTGTTGTATTCAGCATTTCACTGTGAGGTCTACTACACCTGTTGTATTCAGCATTTCACTGTAAGGTCTACTACACCTGTTGTATTCAGCATTTCACTGTGAGGTCGACTACACCTGTTGTATTCAGCATTTCACTGTGAGGTCTACTACACCTGTTGTATTCAGCATTTCACTGTGAGGTCTACTACACCTGTTGTATTCAGCATTTCACTGTGAGGTCTACTACACCTGTTGTATTCAGCATTTCACTGTGAGGTCTACTACACCTGTTGTATTCAGCATTTCACTGTGAGGTCTACTACACCTGTTGTATTCAGCATTTCACTGTGAGGTCTACTACACCTGTTGTATTCAGCATTTCACTGTGAGGTCTACTACACCTGTTGTATTCAGCATTTCACTGTGAGGTCTACTACACCTGTTGTATTCAGCATTTCACTGTGAGGTCTACTACACCTGTTGTATTCAGCATTTCACTGTGAGGTCTACTACACCTGTTGTATTCAGCATTTCACTGTGAGGTCTACTACACCTGTTGTATTCAGCATTTCACTGTGAGGTCTACTACACCTGTTGTATTCAGCATTTCACTGTGAGGTCTACTACACCTGTTGTATTCAGCATTTCACTGTGAGGTCTACTACACCTGTTGTATTCAGCATTTCACTGTGAGGTCTACTACACCTGTTGTATTCAGCATTTCACTGTGAGGTCTACTACACCTGTTGTATTCAGCATTTCACTGTAAGGTCTACTACACCTGTTGTATTCAGCATTTCACTGTGAGGTCTACTACACCTGTTGTATTCAGCATTTCACTGTGAGGTCTACTACACCTGTTGTATTCAGCATTTCACTGTAAGGTCTACTACACCTGTTGTATTCAGCATTTCACTGTGAGGTCTACTACACCTGTTGTATTCAGCATTTCACTGTGAGGTCTACTACACCTGTTGTATTCAGCATTTCACTGTGAGGTCTACTACACCTGTTGTATTCAGCATTTCACTGTGAGGTCTACTACACCTGTTGTATTCAGCATTTCACTGTGAGGTCTACTACACCTGTTGTATTCAGCATTTCACTGTGAGGTCTACTACACCTGTTGTATTCAGCATTTCACTGTAAGGTCTACTACACCTGTTGTATTCAGCATTTCACTGTGAGGTCTACTACACCTGTTGTATTCAGCATTTCACTGTGAGGTCTACTACACCTGTTGTATTCAGCATTTCACTGTGAGGTCTACTACACCTGTTGTATTCAGCATTTCACTGTGAGGTCTACTACACCTGTTGTATTCAGCATTTCACTGTAAGGTCTACTACACCTGTTGTATTCAGCATTTCACTGTGAGGTCTACTACACCTGTTGTATTCAGCATTTCACTGTGAGGTCTACTACACCTGTTGTATTCAGCATTTCACTGTGAGGTCTACTACACCTGTTGTATTCAGCATTTCACTGTGAGGTCTACTACACCTGTTGTATTCAGCATTTCACTGTGAGGTCTACTACACCTGTTGTATTCAGCATTTCACTGTGAGGTCTACTACACATGTTGTATTCAGCATTTCACTGTAAGGTCTACTACACCTGTTGTATTCAGCATTTCACTGTGAGGTCTACTACACCTGTTGTATTCAGCATTTCACTGTGAGGTCTACTACACCTGTTGTATTCAGCATTTCACTGTGAGGTCTAAACCTGTTGTATTCAGCATTTCACTGTGAGGTCTACTACACCTGTTGTATTCAGCATTTCACTGTGAGGTCTACTACACCTGTTGTATTCAGCATTTCACTGTAAGGTCTACTACACCTGTTGTATTCAGCATTTCACTGTGAGGTCTACTACACCTGTTGTATTCAGCATTTCACTGTAAGGTCTACTACACCTGTTGTATTCAGCATTTCACTGTGAGGTCTACTACACCTGTTGTATTCAGCATTTCACTGTGAGGTCTACTACACCTGTTGTATTCAGCATTTCACTGTGAGGTCTACTACACCTGTTGTATTCAGCATTTCACTGTGAGGTCTACTACACCTGTTGTATTCAGCATTTCACTGTGAGGTCTACTACACCTGTTGTATTCAGCATTTCACTGTGAGGTCTACTACACCTGTTGTATTCAGCATTTCACTGTAAGGTCTACTACACCTGTTGTATTCAGCATTTCACTGTGAGGTCTACTACACCTGTTGTATTCAGCATTTCACTGTGAGGTCTACTACACCTGTTGTATTCAGCATTTCACTGTAAGGTCTACTACACCTGTTGTATTCAGCATTTCACTGTGAGGTCTACTACACCTGTTGTATTCAGCATTTCACTGTGAGGTCTACTACACCTGTTGTATTCAGCATTTCACTGTGAGGTCTACTACACCTGTTGTATTCAGCATTTCACTGTAAGGTCTACTACACCTGTTGTATTCAGCATTTCACTGTGAGGTCTACTACACCTGTTGTATTCAGCATTTCACTGTGAGGTCTACTACACCTGTTGTATTCAGCATTTCACTGTAAGGTCTACTACACCTGTTGTATTCAGCATTTCACTGTGAGGTCTACTACACCTGTTGTATTCAGCATTTCACTGTGAGGTCTAAACCTGTTGTATTCAGCATTTCACTGTGAGGTCTACTACACCTGTTGTATTCAGCATTTCACTGTGAGGTCTACTACACCTGTTGTATTCAGCATTTCACTGTAAGGTCTACTACACCTGTTGTATTCAGCATTTCACTGTGAGGTCTACTACACCTGTTGTATTCAGCATTTCACTGTAAGGTCTACTACACCTGTTGTATTCAGCATTTCACTGTGAGGTCTACTACACCTGTTGTATTCAGCATTTCACTGTGAGGTCTACTACACCTGTTGTATTCAGCATTTCACTGTGAGGTCTACTACACCTGTTGTATTCAGCATTTCACTGTGAGGTCTACTACACCTGTTGTATTCAGCATTTCACTGTGAGGTCTACTACACCTGTTGTATTCAGCATTTCACTGTGAGGTCTACTACACCTGTTGTATTCAGCATTTCACTGGGAGGTCTACTACACTTGTTGTATTCAGCATTTCACTGTGAGGTCTACTACACCTGTTGTATTCAGCATTTCACTGTGAGGTCTACTACACCTGTTGTATTCAGCATTTCACTGTGAGGTCTACTACACCTGTTGTATTCAGCATTTCACTGTGAGGTCTACTACACCTGTTGTATTCAGCATTTCACTGTGAGGTCTACTACACCTGTTGTATTCAGCATTTCACTGTGAGGTCTAAACCTGTTGTATTCAGCATTTCACTGTGAGGTCTACTACACCTGTTGTATTCAGCATTTCACTGTGAGGTCTACTACACCTGTTGTATTCAGCATTTCACTGTAAGGTCTACTACACCTGTTGTATTCAGCATTTCACTGTGAGGTCTACTACACCTGTTGTATTCAGCATTTCACTGTAAGGTCTACTACACCTGTTGTATTCAGCATTTCACTGTGAGGTCTACTACACCTGTTGTATTCAGCATTTCACTGTGAGGTCTACTACACCTGTTGTATTCAGCATTTCACTGTGAGGTCTACTACACCTGTTGTATTCAGCATTTCACTGTGAGGTCTACTACACCTGTTGTATTCAGCATTTCACTGTGAGGTCTACTACACCTGTTGTATTCAGCATTTCACTGTGAGGTCTACTACACCTGTTGTATTCAGCATTTCACTGTAAGGTCTACTACACCTGTTGTATTCAGCATTTCACTGTGAGGTCTACTACACCTGTTGTATTCAGCATTTCACTGTGAGGTCTACTACACCTGTTGTATTCAGCATTTCACTGTAAGGTCTACTACACCTGTTGTATTCAGCATTTCACTGTGAGGTCTACTACACCTGTTGTATTCAGCATTTCACTGTGAGGTCTACTACACCTGTTGTATTCAGCATTTCACTGTGAGGTCTACTACACCTGTTGTATTCAGCATTTCACTGGGAGGTCTACTACACCTGTTGTATTCAGCATTTTACTGTAAGGTCTACTACACCTGTTGTATTCAGCATTTCACTGTGAGGTCTACTACACCTGTTGTATTCAGCATTTCCCTGTGAGGTCTACTACACCTGTTGTATTCAGCATTTCACTGTAAGGTCTACTACACCTGTTGTATTCAGCATTTCACTGTGAGGTCTACTACACCTGTTGTATTCAGCATTTCACTGTGAGGTCTACTACACCTGTTGTATTCAGCATTTCACTGTGAGGTCTACTACACCTGTTGTATTCAGCATTTCACTGTGAGGTCTACTACACCTGTTGTATTCAGCATTTCACTGTGAGGTCTACTACACCTGTTGTATTCAGCATTTCACTGTGAGGTCTATTACACCTGTTGTATTCAGCATTTCACTGTAATGTCTACTACACCTGTTGTATTCAGCATTTCACTGTGAGGTCTACTACACCTGTTGTATTCAGCATTTCACTGTGAGGTCTACTACACCTGTTGTATTCAGCATTTCACTGGGAGGTCTACTACACTTGTTGTATTCAGCATTTCACTGTGAGGTCTACTACACCTGTTGTATTCAGCATTTCACTGTGAGGTCTACTACACCTGTTGTATTCAGCATTTCACTGTGAGGTCTACTACACCTGTTGTATTCAGCATTTCACTGTGAGGTCTACTACACCTGTTGTATTCAGCATTTCACTGTGAGGTCTACTACACCTGTTGTATTCAGCATTTCACTGTGAGGTCTACTACACCTGTTGTATTCAGCATTTCACTGTGAGGTCTACTACACCTGTTGTATTCAGCATTTCACTGTGAGGTCTACTACACCTGTTGTATTCAGCATTTCACTGTGAGGTCTACTACACCTGTTGTATTCAGCATTTCACTGTTAGGTCTACTACACCTGTTGTATTCAGCATTTCACTGTGAGGTCTACTACACCTGTTGTATTCAGCATTTCACTGTGAGGTCTACTACACCTGTTGTATTCAGCATTTCACTGTGAGGTCTACTACACCTGTTGTATTCAGCATTTCACTGTGAGGTCTACTACACCTGTTGTATTCAGCATTTCACTGTGAGGTCTACTACACCTGTTGTATTCAGCATTTCACTGTGAGGTCTACTACACCTGTTGTATTCAGCATTTCACTGTAAGGTCTACTACACCTGTTGTATTCAGCATTTCACTGTGAGGTCTACTACATCTATTGTATTCAGCATTTCACTGTGAGGTCTACTACACCTGTTGTATTCAGCATTTCACTGTGAGGTCTACTACACCTGTTGTATTCAGCATTTCACTGTAAGGTCTACTACACCTGTTGTATTCAGCATTTCACTGTAAGGTCTACTACACCTGTTGTATTCAGCATTTCACTGTGAGGTCTACTACACCTGTTGTATTCAGCATTTCACTGTGAGGTCTACTACACCTGTTGTATTCAGCATTTCACTGTAAGGTCTACTACACCTGTTGTATTCAGCATTTCACTGTGAGGTCTACTACACCTGTTGTATTCAGCATTTCACTGTGAGGTCTACTACACCTGTTGTATTCAGCATTTCACTGTGAGGTCTACTACACCTGTTGTATTCAGCATTTCACTGTGAGGTCTACTACACCTGTTGTATTCAGCATTTCACTGTAAGGTCTACTACACCTGTTGTATTCAGCATTTCACTGTGAGGTCTACTACACCTGTTGTATTCAGCATTTCACTGTGAGGTCTACTACACCTGTTGTATTCAGCATTTCACTGTGAGGTCTACTACACCTGTTGTATTCAGCATTTCACTGTAAGGTCTACTACACCTGTTGTATTCAGCATTTCACTGTGAGGTCTACTACACCTGTTGTATTCAGCATTTCACTGTGAGGTCTACTACACCTGTTGTATTCAGCATTTCACTGTAAGGTCTACTACACCTGTTGTATTCAGCATTTCACTGATTTGTGTGAAGTTAGTCACACCCTCTCTTAGTGAAGCTGACTTCTCCTTTCTGATTGGTCTGAAGGACTCTCTTGGCCCTGGGTTGCCACGTGGGGCTGGCTGATGAGCACGCCGTGGAGAAGGTGAAGAACCTCAAGCTCTCCGCCACGTGAGTCACTCTCCTCACTTCAGTCGGTCTGTACCATCTTATTACACAACAGTTAGCACCTACTGTATGTTCTCCAGCCTCTGCTGCTAGTCGCTAAGATTGACATCTCTGCTCATAGCTATTTACGTTCTCCAAGTGCAATGTCAATGACTGCTAGTGTGTTGGATGTACTGGTACACATTTCAGTTTAAGTGCATATTTTGCCTAAGCTTGTGCCTTACCAAAAATGACTATTTTTCTGTTTTAAGCTAGTCCTTTACCAGTTGGGTGTCTGTTTTAATGTTTTAACCTAGTCCTTTATCAGATGGGTGTCTGTTTTAATGTTTTATCCTAGTCCTTTATCAGATGGGTGTCTGTTTTAATGTTTTATCCTAGTCCTTTACCAGATGGGTGTCTGTTTTAATGTTTTATCCTAGTCCTTCACCAGATGGGTGTCTGTTTTAATGTTTTATCCTAGTCCTTTATCAGATGGGTGTCTGTTTTAATGTTTTAACCGAGTCCTTTACCAGATGGGTGTCTGTTTTATCCTCGTCCTTTACCAGATGGGTGTCTGTTTTATCCTAGTCCTTTACAGATGGGTGTCTGTTTTAATGTTTTATCCTAGTCCTTCACCAGATGGGTGTCTGTTTTAATGTTTTATCCTAGTCCTTTATCAGATGGGTGTCTGTTTTAATGTTTTAACCGAGTCCTTTACCAGATGGATGTCTGTTTTATCCTCGTCCTTTACCAGATGGGTGTCTGTTTTATCCTAGTCCTTTACCAGATGGGTGTCTGTTTTAACCTAGTCCTTTACCAGATGGGTGTCTGTTTTAACCTAGTCCTTTACCAGATGGGTGTCTGTTTTAACCTAGTCCTTTACCAGATGGGTGTCTGTTTTAATATTTTATCCTAGTCCTTTACCAGATGGGTGTCTGTTTTATCCTAGTCCTTTACCAGATGGGTGTCTGTTTTATCCTGGTCCTTTACCAGATGGGTGTCTGTTTTAACCTAGTCCTTTACCAGATGGGTGTCTGTTATAACCGAGTCCTTTACCGGTTGGGTGTCTGTTTTATCCTAGTCCTTTACCAGATGGGTGTCTGTTTTAATGTTTTATCCTAGTCCTTTACCAGATGGGTGTCTGTTTTATCCTAGTCCTTTACCAGATGGGTGTCTGTTTTATCCTGGTCCTTTACCAGATGGGTGTCTGTTTTACCTAGTCCTTTACCAGATGGGTGTCTGTTTTAATATTTTATCCTAGTCCTTTACCAGATGGGTGTCTGTTTTATCCTAGTCCTTTACCAGATGGGTGTCTGTTTTATCCTAGTCCTTTACCAGATGGGTGTCTGTTTTATCCTAGTCCTTTACCAGATGGGTGTCTGTTATAACCGAGTCCTTTACCAGTTGGGTGTCTGTTTTATCCTAGTCCTTTACCAGTTGGGTGTCTGTTTTATCCTAGTCCTTTACCAGATGGGTGTCTGTTTTATCCTAGTCCTTTACCAGATGGGTGTCTGTTTTATCCTAGTCCTTTACCAGATGGGTGTCTGTTATAACCTAGTCCTTTACCAGTTGGGTGTCTGTTTTATCCTAGTCCTTTACCAGATGGGTGTCTGTTTTATCCTAGTCCTTTACCAGATGGGTGTCTGTTATAACCTAGTCATTTACCAGTTGGGTGTCTGTTTTATCCTGGTCCTTTATCAGATGGGTGTCTGTTTTATCCTAGTCCTTTACCAGATGGGTGTCTGTTTTAATATTTTATCCTAGTCCTTCACCAGATGGGTGTCTGTTTTAATGTTTTAACCTGGTCCTTTACCAGATGGGTGTCTGTTTTAATATTTTATCCTAGTCCTTTACCAGATGGGTGTCTGTTTTATCCTAGTCCTTTACCAGATGGGTGTCTGTTTTATCCTAGTCCTTTATCAGATGGGTGTCTGTTTTATCCTAGTCCTTTACCAGATGGGTGTCTGTTTTAATATTTTATCCTAGTCCTTTACCAGATGGGTGTCTGTTTTAATATTTTATCCTAGTCCTTTATCAGATGGGTGTCTGTTTTATCCTAGTCCTTTACCAGATGGGTGTCTGTTTTATCCTAGTCCTTTACCAGATGGGTGTCTGTTTTAATATCTTATCCTAGTCCTTTATCAGATGGGTGTCTGTTTTAATATTTTATCCTAGTCCTTTATCAGATGGGTGTCTGTTTTAATATTTTATCCTAGTCCTTTACCAGATGGGTGTCTGTTTTAATATCTTATCCTAGTCCTTTATCAGATGGGTGTCTGTTTTAATATTTTATCCTAGTCCTTTATCAGATGGGTGTCTGTTTTAATGTTTTAGCCTAGTCCTTTACCAGATGGGTGTCTGTTTTATCCTAGTCCTTTATCAGATGGGTGTCTGTTTTATCCTAGTCCTTTACCAGATGGGTGTCTGTTTTAACCTAGTCCTTTATCAGATGGGTGTCTGTTTTAATGTTTTATCCTAGTCCTTTACCAGATGGGTGTCTGTTTTAATGTTTTATCCTAGTCCTTTACCAGATGGGTGTCTGTTTTATCCTAGTCCTTTATCAGATGGGTGTCTGTTTTAATGTTTTATCCTAGTCCTTTATCAGATGGGTGTCTGTTTTAATATTTTAACCTAGTCCTTTATCAGATGGGTGTCTGTTTTATCCTAGTCCTTCACCAGATGGGTGTCTGTTTTAATGTTTTAACCTAGTCCTTTACCAGATGGGTGTCTGTTTTATCCTAGTCCTTTACCAGATGGGTGTCTGTTTTAATGTTTTATCCTAGTCCTTCACCAGATGGGTAAACATTCTCACGCCAAACTATTTTTCTCCCATCCAACAGCGTCTCCCTAGACTAATGTTTTCTCTCTCTCTATGTGTCCATGCGTCCTCTCTGGTCCAGTTATGAGCTGTCTAGTGGCTACAAGCCTGCTCCTATGGACCTGGGGCACATCAAGCTGGCCTCTACCCAGGAGGCCATGGTGGACAAGCTGGCGGAGAACGCTCACAATGTGTGGGCCAGGGATCGCATACGCCAGGGCTGGACCTACGGCATCCAGCAGGTGTGTCACCCAAAGGTGTGTGTGTTTGTGTGTGCAGCCGGGCTGCAGCGGGGTGGGGGTGGGGGTGGTGGTGGTGGTGGTGGGGGGGGTGGTGGTGGGGTGGTGGGGGGTGGGGGTGGTGGTGGGGGGGAGGTGGTGGTGGTGGGGGCGCTGACCAGGGTGCTGAAACAGCTCAACAGCCGCCCAAAGAAAATTGTATAGGACCCTTGGCATCTTTAATGGGCCCACTACAGAGGTGCTGATGGGCCCACTACAGAGGTACTGATGGGCCCACTACAGAGGTGCTTATGGGCCCACTACAGAGGTACTGATGGGCCCACTACAGAGGTACTGATGGGCCCACTACAGAGGTAGTGATGGGCCCACTACAGAGGTGCTTATGGGCCCACTACAGAGGTTCTACTGGGCCCACTACAGAGGTGCTACTGGGCCCACTACAGAGGTACTGATGGGCCCACTACAGAGGTGCTTATGGGCCCACTACAGAGGTTCTACTGGGCCCACTACAGAGGTGCTACTGGGCCCACTACAGAGGTACTGATGGGCCCACTACAGAGGTGCTGATGGGCCCACTACACAGGTACTGATGGGCCCACTACAGAGGTTCTACTGGGCCCACTACAGAGGTGCTACTGGGCCCACTACAGAGGTTCTACTGGGCCCACTACAGAGGTACTGATGGGCCCACTACAGAGGTTCTACTGGGCCCACTACAGAGGTGCTACTGGGCCCACTACAGAGGTTCTACTGGGCCCACTACAGAGGTGCTACTGGGCCCACTACAGAGGTTCTACTGGGCCCACTACAGAGGTACTGATGGGCCCACTACAGAGGTGCTGATGGGCCCACTACAGAGGTGCTGATGGGCCCACTACAGAGGTGCTGCTGTAGCTAGAACTATCACCACTGGGAGTTGCGAGTCTGGAGTTTTCCTGATCTGCCTGTCAGCTCAAGTTAACCTTAGCTTAGTTCATACTAACGACTAGACTACAGACTACAGACTATACTACAGGGTGGAGAGTGGTGGGTGGAGGGAGAGGGCTAGGAGAGGGGATGACTGGTAGGGCTGCTACATGGAGGAAGGAGAGGGGATGACTGGTAGGGCTTCTACATGGAAGAAGGAGAGGGGATGACTGGTAGGAAGGAGGAAGGAGGGGATGACTGGTAGGAAGGAGAGGGGATGACTGGTAGGGCTTCTACATGGAAGAAGGAGAGGGGATGACTGGTAGGAAGGAGAGGGGATGACTGGTAGGGCTTCTACATGGAGGAAGGAGAGGGGATGACTGGTAGGAAGGAGAGGGGATGACTGGTAGGGCTTCTACATGGAGGAAGGAGAGGGGATGACTGGTAGGGCTTCTACATGGAGGGAGGAGAGGGGATGACTGGTAGGGCTGCTACATGGAGGGAGGAGAGGGGATGACTGGTAGGAAGGAGAGGGGATGACTGGTAGGACTGCTACATGGAAGAAGGAGAGGGGATGACTGGTAGGAAGGAGAGGGGATGACTGGTAGGGCTTCTACATGGAGGGAGGAGAGGGGATGACTGGTAGGGCTTCTACATGGAGGGAGGAGAGGGGATGACTGGTAGGGCTGCTACATGGAGGGAGGAGAGGGGATGACTGGTAGGGCTGCTACATGGAGGGAGGAGAGGGGATGACTGGTAGGGCTGCTACATGGAAGAAGGAGAGGGGATGACTGGTAGGAAGGATGACTGGTAGGGCTGCTACATGGAAGAAGGAGAGGGGATGACTGGTAGGAAGGAGAGGGGATGACTGGTAGGGCTTCTACATGGAGGAAGGAGAGGGGATGACTGGTAGGAAGGAGAGGGGATGACTGGTAGGGCTGCTACATGGAAGAAGGAGAGGGGATGACTGGTAGGAAGGAGAGGGGATGACTGGTAGGGCTTCTACATGGAAGAAGGAGAGGGGATGACTGGTAGGGCTGAATGGAGAGGGGATGACTGGTAGGAAGGAGAGGGGATGACTGGTAGGACTGCTACATGGAAGAAGGAGAGGGGATGACTGGTAGGAAGGAGAGGGGATGACTGGTAGGGCTGCTACATGGAGGGAGGAGAGGGGATGACTGGTAGGAAGGAGAGGGGATGACTGGTAGGGCTGCTACATGGAGGAAGGAGAGGATGACTGGTAGGGCTTCTATGGAAGAAGGAGAGGGATGACTGGTAGGAAGGAGAGGGGATGACTGGTAGGGCTTCTACATGGAGGAAGGAGAGGGGATGACTGGTAGGAAGGAGGGGGATGACTGGTAGGGCTTCTACATGGAAGAAGGAGAGGGGATGACTGGTAGGAAGGAGAGGGGATGACTGGTAGGGCTTCTACATGGAGGAAGGAGATGACTGGTAGGAAGGAGAGGGGATGACTGCTTCTACATGGAGGAAGGAGAGGGGATGACTGGTAGGAATGGAGGGGGAGAGGGATGACTGGTAGGGCTGCTACATGGAGGGAGGAGAGGGGATGACTGGTAGGAAGGAGAGGGGATGACTGGTAGGACTGCTACATGGAAGAAGGAGAGGGGATGACTGGTAGGAAGGAGAGGGGATGACTGGTAGGGCTTCTACATGGAGGGAGGAGAGGGGATGACTGGTAGGGCTTCTACATGGAGGGAGGAGAGGGGATGACTGGTAGGGCTGCTACATGGAGGGAGGAGAGGGGATGACTGGTAGGGCTGCTACATGGAGGGAGGAGAGGGGATGACTGGTAGGGCTAATGGAAGAAGGAGAATGATGGTAGGAAGGAGAGGGGATGACTGGTAGGGCTTCTAAGGAAGAAGGAGAGGGGATGACTGGTAGGAAGGAGGGGATGACTGGTAGGGCTTCTACATGGAGGAAGGAGAGGGGATGACTGGTAGGAGGAGAGGGGATGACTGGTAGGGCTTCTACATGGAAGAAGGAGAGGGGATGACTGGTAGGAAGGAGAGGGGATGACTGGTAGGGCTTCTACATGGAAGAAGGAGAGGGGATGACTGGTAGGGCTGCTACATGGAGGAAGGAGAGGGGATGACTGGTAGGAAGGAGAGGGGATGACTGGTAGGACTGCTACATGGAAGAAGGAGAGGGGATGACTGGTAGGAAGGAGAGGGGATGACTGGTAGGGCTGCTACATGGAGGGAGGAGAGGGGATGACTGGTAGGAAGGAGAGGGGATGACTGGTAGGGCTGCTACATGGAAGAAGGAGAGGGGATGACTGGTAGGAAGGAGGGGGATGACTGGTAGGACTGCTACATGGAGGGAGGAGAGGGGATGACTGGTAGGAAGGAGAGGGGATGACTGGTAGGGCTGGTACATGGAAGAAGGAGAGGGGATGACTGGTTAAGGAGGGGGATCTGGTAGGACTGCTAGAGCATGGAGGGAGAGGGGGTGACTGGTAGGAAGGAGAGGGGATGACTGGTAGGGAGGAGAGGGGATGACTGGTAGGAAGGAGAGGGGATGACTGGTAGGGAGGAGAGGGGATGACTGGTAGGAAGGAGAGGGGATGACTGGTAAGAAGGAGAGGGGATGACTGGTAGGAAGGAGAGGGGATGACTGGTAGGGAGGAGAGGGGATGACTGGTTGTAAGGAGAGGGGATGACTGGTAGGAAGGAGAGGGGATGACTGGTAGGGCTAGTCTGGAGGAAGGAGAGGGGATGACTGGTAGGAAGGAGAGGGGATGACTGGTAGGGTGCTAAGAAGGAGAGGGGATGACTGGTAGGAAGGAGGGGGATGACTGGTTAGGGCTTCTACATGGAAGAAGGAGAGGGATGACTGGTAGGGCTGCTACATGGAGGAAGGAGGGGGATGACTGGTAGGAAGGAGTGACTGGTACTGTTTTAAGAGGGGGATGACTGGTAGGAAGTCTGGTAGGGCTGCTACATGGAGGTTTAGAGGGGATGACTGGTAGGAAGGAGAGGGGATGACTGGTAGGGCTGCTACATGGAAGAAGGAGAGGGGATGACTGGTAGGAAGGAGGGGGGGATGACTGGTAGGACTGCTACATGGAGGGAGGAGAGGGGATGACTGGTAGGAAGGAGAGGGGATGACTGGTGGGCTGCTACATGGAAGAAGGAGGACTTAGGAAGGAGTGACTGGTGGACTGCTACATGGAGGGAGGAGAGGGGATGACTGGTTTTAGGAGGAGGGGGATGACTAGGGTTAGTCTGGTGGGAGGAGATGACTGGTAGGAAGGAGAGGGGATGACTGGTAAGAAGGAGAGGGGATGTCTGGTAGGAAGGAGAGGGGATGACTGGTAGGGAGGAGGGGGATGACTGGTTGTAGGAGAGGGGATGACTGGTAGGAAGGAGTCTGGTGTGGTAGGGTTTTAGAGGGGATTAGGTTGTTAAGGAGAGGGGATGACTGGTAGGGAGGAGGGACTGGTTAAGGAGGGGGATGACTGGTAAGGAGAGGGGATGACTGGATGTCATAAGGTGAATGCACCAATTTGTAAGTCGCTCTGGATAGAGCGTCTGCTAAATTTAAATGGTAATGTAAATGGTAAGAAGGAGGGGGGTTGGTTGTAAGGAGAGGGGTCTGGTAGAGAGGGGATGACTGGTAAGACTACTACATGGGGTTAGGGTTATTCTGGTTAAGACACATGAAAAGTCCTGAGAATTCTCCTGGTAGTGAAACCAGGCTGACAGCCTGACACAACAGTCTATGGTTGTCATGGAGAAGTTAGTCTGGTACAGAGCAAGTCTAGAGGTTAGGGTTAGTCTGGTACAGAGCAAGTCTAGATGTTAGGGTTAGTCTGGTACAGAGCAAGTCTAGAGGTTAGGGTTAGTCTGGTGAGAGCAAGTCTAGAGGTTAGGGTTAGTCTGGTGAGCAAGTCTAGAGGTTAGGGTTAGTCTGGTACAGAGCAAGTCTAGAGGTTAGGGTTAGTCTGGTACAGAGCAAGTCTAGAGGTTAGGGTTAGTCTGGTGTATATATTGTTGTAGAGGGGGTTAGGGTTAGTCTGGTGAGAGGGGGTTAGGGTTAGTCTGGTGAGAGGGGGTTAGGGTTAGTCTGGTGAGAGGGGGTTAGGGTTAGTCTGGTGTATATATAGTTTGAGAGGGGTTAGGGTTAGTCTGGTGTATATATTGTTGTAGAGGGGGTTAGGGTTAGTCTGGTGTATATATTGTTTTAGAGGGGTTAGGGTTAGTCTGGTGTATATATTGTTTTAGAGGGGTTAGGGTTAGTCTGGTGTATATATTGTTTTAGAGGGGATTAGGGTTAGTCTGGTGTATGTATTGTTTTAGGGGGTTAGGGTTAGTCTGGTGTATATATTGTTGTAGAGGGGGTTAGGGTTAGTCTGGTGAGAGGGGGTTAGGGTTAGTCTGGTGAGAGGGGTTAGGGTTAGTCTGGTGTATATATAGTTTGAGAGGGGGTTAGGGTTAGTCTGGTGTATATATTGTTTTAGAGGGGGTTAGGGTTAGTCTGGTGTATATATTGTTTTAGAGGGGTTAGGGTTAGTCTGGTGTATATATTGTTTTAGAGGGGTTAGGGTTAGTCTGGTGTATATATTGTTTTAGAGGGGTTAGGGTTAGTCTGGTGAGAGGGGGTTAGGGTTAGTCTGGTGTATATATTGTTTTAGAGGGGTTAGGGTTAGTCTGGTGAGAGGGGGATAGGGTTAGTCTGGTGAGAGGGGGTTAGGGTTAGTCTGGTGAGAGGGGGTTAGGGTTAGTCTGGTGAGAGGGGGTTAGGGTTAGTCTGGTGAGAGGGGGTTAGGGTTAGTCTGGTGAGAGGGGGTTAGGGTTAGTCTGGTGAGAGGGGGTTAGGGTTAGTCTGGTGAGAGGGGGTTAGGGTTAGTCTGGTGAGAGGGGGTTAGGGTTAGTCTGGTGAGAGGGGGATGGGGTTAGTCTGGTGTATATATAGTTTGAGAGGGGTTAGGGTTAGTCTGGTGAGAGGGGGTTAGGGTTAGTCTGGTGAGAGGGGTTAGGGTTAGTCTGGTGAGAGGGGTTAGGGTTAGTCTGGTGAGAGGGGGATAGGGTTAGTCTGGTGAGAGGGGGATAGGGTTAGTCTGGTGAGAGGGGTTAGGGTTAGTCTGGTGTATATATAGTTTGAGGGGGATAGGGTTAGTCTGGTGAGAGGGGGATAGGGTTAGTCTGGTGAGAGGGGGTTAGGGTTAGTCTGGTGAGAGGGGGATAGGGTTAGTCTGGTGTATATATTGTTTTAGAGGGGTTAGGGTTAGTCTGGTGTATATATTGTTTTGAGAGGGGGTTAGGGTTAGTCTGGTGAGAGGGGGTTAGGGTTAGTCTGGTGTATAGTTTTAGAGGGGGTTAGGGTTAGTCTGGTGAGAGGGGGATAGGGTTAGTCTGGTGAGAGGGGGTTAGGGTTAGTCTGGTGAGAGGGGGTTAGGGTTAGTCTGGTGAGGGGGTTAGGGATTGTCTGGTGAGAGGGGGTTAGGGTTAGTCTGGTGAGAGGGGGTTAGGGTTAGTCTGGTGAGAGGGGTTAGGGTTAGTCTGGTGAGAGGGGTTAGGGTTAGTCTGGTGAGAGGGGGTTAGGGTTAGTCTGGTGAGAGGGGTTAGGGTTAGTCTGGTGAGAGGGGGTTAGGGTTAGTCTGGTGAGAGGGGGTTAGGGTTAGTCTGGTGAGAGGGGGTTAGGGTTAGTCTGGTGAGAGGGGTTAGGGTTAGTCTGGTGAGAGGGGGTTAGGGTTAGTCTGGTGAGAGGGGGTTAGGGTTAGTCTGGTGAGAGGGGGTTAGGGTTAGTCTGGTGAGAGGGGGTTAGGGTTAGTCTGGTGAGAGGGGGTTAGGGTTAGTCTGGTGAGAGGGGGTTAGGGTTAGTCTGGTGAGAGGGGGTTAGGGTTAGTCTGGTGAGAGGGGGATAGGGTTAGTCTGGTGAGAGGGGGATAGGGTTAGTCTGGTGAGAGGGGTAAGGCCTTCCATATTTGCCTTTGCGTTTATAAAGTTAGAGATACAAGTAGTTAACACACATCCAATGACTTGCAGGGTAGAAAATGTCCAGTCAGGAGAAACATTTCACTCAATAAAACTAAGGGTACTTATCTTTCTGATATGTTTATGAAGTCCTCCTCTTCTTTAGGTCAGTGTGTTTATGAAGTCCTAACTCCTCTTCTTTAGTTCAGTGTGTTTATGTAGTCCTCCTCTTCTTTAGTTCAGTGTGTTTATGTAGTCCTCCTCTTCTTTAGTTCAGTGTGTTTATGTAGTCCTCCTCTTCTTTAGGTCAGTGTGTTTATGAAGTCCTAACTCCTCTTCTTTAGGTCAGTGTGTTTATGTAGTCCTCCTCTTCTTTAGTTCAGTGTGTTTATGTAGTCCTCCTCTTCTTTAGTTCAGTGTGTTTATGTAGTCCTCCTCTTCTTTAGGTCAGTGTGTTTATGAAGTCCTCCTCTTCTTTAGGTCAGTGTGTTTATGTAGTCCTCCTCTTCTTTAGTTCAGTGTGTTTATGTAGTCCTAACTCCTCTTCTTTAGTTCAGTGTGTTTATGTAGTCCTCCTCTTCTTTAGTTCAGTGTGTTTATGTAGTCCTCCTCTTCTTTAGTCAGTGTGTTTATGTCCTCCTCTTCTTTAGTTCAGTGTGTTTATGTAGTCCTCCTCTTCTTTAGTTCAGTGTGTTTATGTGTCCTCCTCTTCTTTAGTTGTGTTTATGAAGTCCTCCTCTTCTTTAGTTCAGTGTGTTTATGTCCTAACTCCTCTTCTTTAGTTCAGTGTGTTTATGTAGTCCTCCTCTTCTTTAGTTCAGTGTGTTTATGTAGTCCTCCTCTTCTTTAGTTCAGTGTGTTTATGTAGTCCTAACTCCTCTTCTTTAGTTCAGTGTGTTTATGTAGTCCTCCTCTTCTTTAGTTCAGTGTGTTTATGTAGTCCTCCTCTTCTTTAGTTCAGTCAGTGTGTTTATGTAGTCCTCCTCTTCTTTAGTTCAGTGTGTTTATGTAGTCCTCCTCTTCTTTAGTTCAGTGTGTTTATGTAGTCCTCCTCTTCTTTAGTTCAGTGTGTTTATGTAGTCCTCCTCTTCTTTAGTTCAGTGTGTTTATGTAGTCCTCCTCTTCTTTAGGTCAGTGTGTTTATGTAGTCCTAACTCCTCTTCTTTAGGTCAGTGTGTTTATGTAGTCCTCCTCTTCTTTAGTTCAGTGTGTTTATGTAGTCCTCCTCTTCTTTAGTTCAGTGTGTTTATGTAGTCCTAACTCCTCTTCTTTAGTTCAGTGTGTTTATGTAGTCCTCCTCTTCTTTAGTTCAGTGTGTTTATGTAGTCCTCCTCTTCTTTAGTTCAGTGTGTTTATGTAGTCCTCCTCTTCTTTAGTTCAGTGTGTTTATGTAGTCCTCCTCTTCTTTAGGTCAGTGTGTTTATGTAGTCCTAACTCCTCTTCTTTAGTTCAGTGTGTTTATGTAGTCCTCCTCTTCTTTAGGTCAGTGTGTTTATGAAGTCCTCCTCTTCTTTAGTTCAGTGTGTTTATGTAGTCCTCCTCTTCTTTAGTTCAGTGTGTTTATGTAGTCCTAACTCCTCTTCTTTAGTTCAGTGTGTTTATGTAGTCCTCCTCTTCTTTAGTTCAGTGTGTTTATGTAGTCCTCCTCTTCTTTAGTTCAGTGTGTTTATGTAGTCCTCCTCTTCTTTAGTTCAGTGTGTTTATGTAGTCCTCCTCTTCTTTAGTTCAGTGTGTTTATGTAGTCCTCCTCTTCTTTAGTTCAGTGTGTTTATGTAGTCCTAACTCCTCTTCTTTAGTTCAGTGTGTTTATGTAGTCCTCCTCTTCTTTAGGTCAGTGTGTTTATGAAGTCCTCCTCTTCTTTAGTTCAGTGTGTTTATGTAGTCCTAACTCCTCTTCTTTAGTTCAGTGTGTTTATGTAGTCCTCCTCTTCTTTAGGTCAGTGTGTTTATGTAGTCCTCCTCTTCTTTAGGTCAGTGTGTTTATGTAGTCCTAACTCCTCTTCTTTCGTTCAGTGTGTTTATGAAGTTCTAACTATCTCCCCCTTCCTTGTGAAGGATGTGAAGAATCGTAGGAACCCCCGCTTGGTTCCGTACACTCTGCTGGACGAGAGGACCAAGAAGTCCAACAAGGACAGTCTGAGGGAGGCTGTCCGCACCCTGCTGGGGTACGGATACAACCTGGAGGCTCCGGATCAGGACCATGGTACAGTCAAATCACACACACACCCCTCACCTCCTTTATGGTTCAGTCCAAACACTACATCACACACCCCTCACCTCCTTTATGGTTCAGTCCAAACACTACCTCACCTCCCTCCACATCGGCGACCTGGGTTAAATCCACTACCCCTGACAGGGACAATACCCTCCTACTCTCCCTCATTCATCAGTGACCACAGAGTCTCTTATATAAGCCCAATGACGAGTTGACCCACTAGTCTGTTCAGAAGGGCTTTTATGACGCACAGGGAGATGTCTGTTTCCTCGTGACATGATTGTATTTACTGTTCTATTGCAGGAGCATGCAGCAGTTGTCTGTGTAAACACCCAGACATAGATCATTTGAATATAGCTTTTACTGTGGCGCTAGCTGTGGAGATAGCCGTGATGCTAGCTGTGGCGCTAGCTGTGGAGATAGCCGTGATGCTAGCTGTGGCGCTAGCTGTGGAGATAGCCGTGGTGCTAGCTGTGGAGCTAGCTGTGGAGATAGCTGTGGAGATAGCCGTGATGCTAGCTGTGGCGCTAGCTGTGGAGATAGCATGGTGCTAGCTGTGGAGATAGCCGTGATGCTAGCTGTGGCGCTAGCTGTGGAGATAGCATGGTGCTAGCTGTGGAGATGGCTGTGGCGCTAGCTGTGGAGATAGCCGTGATGCTAGCTGTGGCGCTAGCTGTGGAGATAGCATGGTGCTAGCTGTGGAGATAGCTGTGGCGCTAGCTGTGGAGATAGCCGTGATGCTAGCTGTGTAGATAGCTGTGGAGATAGCTGTGGAGATAGCCGTGATGCTAGCTGTGGAGATAGCTGTGGAGATAGCCGTGGTGCTAGCTGTGGCGCTAGCTGTGGAGATAGCTGTGGCGCTAGCTGTGGAGATAGCCGTGATGCTAGCTGTGGCGCTAGCTGTGGAGATAGCATGGTGCTAGCTGTGGAGATAGCCGTGATGCTAGCTGTGGCGCTAGCTGTGGAGATAGCATGGTGCTAGCTGTGGAGATGGCTGTGGCGCTAGCTGTGGAGATAGCCGTGATGCTAGCTGTGGCGCTAGCTGTGGAGATAGCATGGTGCTAGCTGTGGAGATAGCTGTGGCGCTAGCTGTGGAGATAGCCATGATGCTAGCTGTGTAGATAGCTGTGGAGATAGCTGTGGAGATAGCCGTGATGCTAGCTGTGGAGATAGCTGTGGAGATAGCTGTGGAGATAGCCATGATGCTAGCTGTGGAGATAGCCGTGATGCTAGCTGTGGAGATAGCTGTGGAGATAGCCGTGATGCTAGCTGTGGAGATAGCTGTGGAGATAGCCGTGATGCTAGCTGTGGCGCTAGCTGTGGAGATAGCATGGTGCTAGCTGTGGAGATGGCTGTGGCGCTAGCTGTGGAGATAGCCGTGATGCTAGCTGTGGAGATAGCTGTGGAGATAGCTGTGGAGATAGCCATGATGCTAGCTGTGGAGATAGCCGTGATGCTAGCTGTGGAGATAGCTGTGGAGATAGCCGTGATGCTAGCTGTGGAGATAGCTGTGGAGATAGCCGTGATGCTAGCTGTGGCGCTAGCTGTGGAGATAGCATGGTGCTAGCTGTGGAGATGGCTGTGGAGATAGCCGTGATGCTAGCTGTGGCGCTAGCTGTGGAGATAGCATGGTGCTAGCTGTGGAGATAGCTGTGGAGATAGCTGTGGAGATAGCTGTGGAGATAGCCGTGATGCTAGCTGTGGAGATAGCTGTGGAGATAGCCATGATGCTAGCTGTGGAGATAGCCGTGATGCTAGCTGTGGAGATAGCCGTGATGCTAGCTGTGTAGATAGCTGTGGAGATAGCTGTGGAGATAGCCGTGATGCTAGCTGTGGAGATAGCTGTGGAGATAGCCGTGGTGCTAGCTGTGGCGCTAGCTGTGGAGATAGCTGTGGCGCTAGCTGTGGAGATAGCCGTGATGCTAGCTGTGGCGCTAGCTGTGGAGATAGCATGGTGCTAGCTGTGGAGATAGCCGTGATGCTAGCTGTGGCGCTAGCTGTGGAGATAGCATGGTGCTAGCTGTGGAGATGGCTGTGGCGCTAGCTGTGGAGATAGCCGTGATGCTAGCTGTGGCGCTAGCTGTGGAGATAGCATGGTGCTAGCTGTGGAGATAGCTGTGGCGCTAGCTGTGGAGATAGCCGTGATGCTAGCTGTGTAGATAGCTGTGGAGATAGCTGTGGAGATAGCCGTGATGCTAGCTGTGGAGATAGCTGTGGAGATAGCTGTGGAGATAGCCATGATGCTAGCTGTGGAGATAGCCGTGATGCTAGCTGTGGAGATAGCTGTGGAGATAGCCGTGATGCTAGCTGTGGAGATAGCTGTGGAGATAGCCGTGATGCTAGCTGTGGCGCTAGCTGTGGAGATAGCATGGTGCTAGCTGTGGAGATGGCTGTGGCGCTAGCTGTGGAGATAGCCGTGATGCTAGCTGTGGAGATAGCTGTGGAGATAGCTGTGGAGATAGCCATGATGCTAGCTGTGGAGATAGCCGTGATGCTAGCTGTGGAGATAGCTGTGGAGATAGCCGTGATGCTAGCTGTGGAGATAGCCGTGATGCTAGCTGTGGAGATAGCTGTGGAGATAGCTGTGGCGCTAGCTGTGGAGATTGCCGTGATGCTAGCTGTGGAGATAGCCGTGATGCTAGCTGTGGAGATAGCCGTGATGCTAGCTGTGGAGATAGCCGTGATGCTAGCTGTGGAGATAGCTGTGGAGATAGCTGTGGCGCTAGCTGTGGAGATTGCCGTGATGCTAGCTGTGGAGATAGCCGTGATGCTAGCTGTGGAGATAGCCGTGATGCTAGCTGTGGAGATAGCCGTGATGCTAGCTGTGGAGATAGCTGTGGAGATAGCTGTGGCGCTAGCTGTGGAGATAGCTGTGGCGCTAGCTGTGGAGATGGCCGTGATGCTATCCCTGTTGTTTCAGCAGACATCAGTAACATGTTGTCTGGCCCTGTTGTTTCAGCAGACATCAGTAACATGTTGTCTGGCCCTGTTGTTTCAGCAGACATCAGTAACATGTTGTCTGGCCCTGTTGTTTCAGCAGCCAGGGCAGACACCAGTAACATGTCTTCTGGCCCTGTTGTTTCAGCAGCCAGGGCAGACACCAGTAACATGTCTTCTGGCCCTGTTGTTTCAGCAGCCAGGGCAGACATCAGTAACATGTCTTCTGGCCCTGTTGTTTCAGCAGCCAGGGCAGACACCAGTAACATGTTGTCTGGCCCTGTTGTTTCAGCAGCCAGGGCAGACACCAGTAACATGTTGTCTGGCCCTGTTGTTTCAGCAGCCAGGGCAGACACCAGTAACATGTCTTCTGGCCCTGTTGTTTCAGCAGCCAGGGCACACACCAGTAACATGTCCTCTGGCCCTGTTGTTTCAGCAGCCAGGGCAGACATCAGTAACATGTTGTCTGGCCCTGTTGTTTCAGCAGCCAGGGCAGACACCAGTAACATGTCTTCTGGCCCTGTTGTTTCAGCAGCCAGGGCAGACACCAGTAACATGTCTTCTGGCCCTGTTGTTTCAGCAGACATCAGTAACATGTCTTCTGGCCCTGTTGTTTCAGCAGCCAGGGCAGACACCAGTAACATGTCTTCTGGCCCTGTTGTTTCAGCAGACACCAGTAACATGTCTTCTGGCCCTGTTGTTTCAGCAGCCAGGGCAGACACCAGTAACATGTCTGCAGAGCGGTTCCGTATCTTCCGAGCTGAGAAGACGTACAGTGTGAACGCTGGGAAGTGGTACTTTGAGTTTGAGGTGTTGACGTCAGGGGAGATGAGGGTCGGCTGGGCACGGCCTGGCTGTCTACCGGACCAGGAGCTGGGCTCTGACCAACACGCCTTCGTCTTCGACGGATTCAAGGTGAGTCAGGAATTCCCTCACACGTTTATTGATTATCGTTAATTGAGGTTTGTTAAAATAAATGTTTGAACGTGTAGAAGAAGTTTACAACGTCTAGACCTTCACAAGTGTTCACAGAACTTCAGTTGAGAAGTTGTGTCAGTGGCCTACCCACAATACCCCAGAATGACAAAGTGGAATTATGTATTTAGATTTATTTTACCTTTATTTAACTAGGCAAGTCAGTTAAGAACAAATTCTTATTTTCAACGACGGCCTAGGAGCAGTGGGGTTAACTGCCTGTTCAGGGGGCAGAATGACAGATTTGTACCTTGTCAGCTCGGGGGTTTGAACTTGCAACCTTCTGGTTACTAGTCCAACACTCTAACCACTAGGCTACCCTGCCGCCTCTACACTCTAACCACTAGGCTACCCTGCCGCCTCTACACTCTAACCACTAGGCTACCCTGCCGCCTCTACACTCTAACCACTAGGCTACCCTGCCACCTCTACACTCTAACCACTAGGCTACCCTGCCGCCTCTACACTCTAACCACTAGGTTACCCTGCCGCCTCTACGCTCTAACCACTAGGCTACCCTGCCGCCTCTACACTCTAACCACTAGGCTACCCTGCCGCCTCTATACTCTAACCACTAGGCTACCCTGCCACCTCTACACTCTAACCACTAGGCTACCTGCCGCCTCTACACTCTAACCACTAGGCTACCCTGCCACCTCTACACTCTAACCACTAGGCTACCTGCCGCCCATCCACTCTAACCACTAGGCTACCCTGCCCCCTCTACACTCTAACCACTAGGCTACCCTGCCACCTCTACACTCTAACCACTAGGCTACCCTGCCACCTCTACACTCTAACCACTAGGCTACCCTGCCACCCCAATGAATGATGTTTTTAGATTTTTTTTTACGAATGAATTAAAAATGAAAAGCTGACATGTCTAGTATCAGTCAGTATAAATGAAAAGCTGACATGTCTAGAGTCAGTCAGTATAAATGAAAAGCTGACATGTCTAGAGTCAGTCAGTATAAATGAAAAGCTGACATGTCTAGAGTCAGTCAGTATAAATGAAAAGCTGACATGTCTAGAGTCAGTCAGTATAAATGAAAAGCTGACATGTCTAGAGTCAGTCAGTATAAATGAAAAGCTGACATGTCTAGAGTCAGTCAGTATAAATGAAAAGCTGACATGTCTAGAGTCAGTCAGCATAAATGAAAAGCTGACATGTCTAGAGTCAGTCAGTATAAATGAAAAGCTGACATGTCTAGAGTCAGTCAGTATAAATGAAAAGCTGACATGTCTAGAGTCAGTCAGTATAAATGAAAAGCTGACATGTCTAGAGTCAGTCAGTATAAATGAAAAGCTGACATGTCTAGAGTCAGTCAGTATAAATGAATAGTTGACATGTCTGAGTCAGTCAGTATAAATGAAAAGCTGACATGTCTAGAGTCAGTCAGTATAAATGAAAAGCTGACATGTCTAGAGTCAGTCAGTATAAATGAATAGCTGACATGTCTAGAGTCAGTCAGTATAAATGAATAGTTGACATGTCTAGAGTCAGTCAGTATAAATGAAAAGCTGACATGTGTAGAGTCAGTCAGTATAAATGAAAAGCTGACATGTCAATAATAGTGTTTAACCTGAATATAATATGTTGTACGGACTCACTCTGTGTGCCAATAATAGTGTTTAACCTGATAGTTGAATGGCTTCCTGATCTCTGTACTTCACACATACAATTATCAGTCGCACAGTGAATTTCAAACACAGATTCAACCACAAAGACCAGGGAGGTTTTCCAATGCCTCGCAAAGAAGGGCACCTATTGGTAGATGGGTAAACATTTAAAAAAGCTGACACTGAATATCCCTTTGAGCTTTGGTGAAGTTATTAATTACACTTTGGATGGTGTATCAATACACCCAGTCACTGGAGCTCAGCACAAGCAACATCCTAGAGGAAAACCTGGTTCAGTCTGCTTTCCACCAGACACTGGGAGATCTAAACCATAAGGACAAACCTGGTTCAGTCTGCTTTCCACCAGACACTGGGAGATCTAAACCATAAGGACAAACCTGGTTCAGTCTGCTTTCCACCAGACACTGGGAGATCTAAACCATAAGGACAAACCTGGTTCAGTCTGCTTTCCACCAGACACTGGGAGATCTAAACCATAAGGACAAACCTGGTTCAGTCTGCTTTCCACCAGACACTGGGAGATCTAAACCATAAGGACAAACCTGGTTCAGTCTGCTTTCCACCAGACACTGGGAGATCTAAACCATAAGGACAAACCTGGTTCAGTCTGCTTTCTACCAGACACTGGGAGATCTAAACCATAAGGACAAACCTGGTTCAGTCTGCTTTCCACCAGACACTGGGAGATCTAAACCATAAGGACAAACCTGGTTCAGTCTGCTTTCCACCAGACACTGGGAGATCTAAACCATAAGGACAAACCTGGTTCAGTCTGCTTTCCACCAGACACTGGGAGATCTAAACCATAAGGACAAACCTGGTTCAGTCTGCTTTCCACCAGACACTGGGAGATCTAAACCATAAGGACAAACCTGGTTCAGTCTGCTTTCCACCAGACACTGGGAGATCTAAACCATAAGGACAAACCTGGTTCAGTCTGCTTTCCACCAGGACACTGGGAGAGGAATTCACATTTCAGCAGGACGATAACCTGTGATCCTGAGAGGACCCGGGTTACAGTTTTGGCTTAAATCTACGTGAAAATCAATGACAAGACCTGAAAATGGTTGTGATGATCAACAACCAATTTGACAAGAGCTTGATGACTTTTGAAAAGAA
>NC_060180.1:124520-134520 GCF_021184085.1 Oncorhynchus gorbuscha | reverse complement strand
GCCGTTTGGGATCACACGCAGAGTCAGGTGGGAGAATGGGGAGCTATTTCTGCTCTGCGAGAGGACGATGAGGGGTCACGTAGAAGTGTGTGTGTGTGGGACGGAGTGGAGAGGGAGCCAGTACATTGTTGTTGGACTGGAAATAGACTGAATGCTTTGGCTGATTGAGGATTCAAGGACTCTCCATGTAATTATAGAGGGGGGAGGGAGAGGGCGGGGTGGGGGTGGGGGATCGGGGGTCAGGGGGCAAAGAGGGAGAGTGAGAGAGAGAAAGAGGGAAGGAGGAGGGGTGCAGAGAGGGAGAGTTCTCCCATCTCCACAGAGGAAACTCTGGAACTCTGTTAGAGTGAACATTGGGTTCTTGGTCACCTCCCTGCAGCCAGCTCTAGGAAGAGTCTTGGTGGTTCCAAACTTCTTCCATTTAAGAATAATGGAGGCCACTGTGTTCTTGGGGACCTTCAATGCTGCAGAATGATGGAGGCCATTGTGTTCTTGGGGACCTTCAATGCTGCAGAATGATGGAGGCCACTGTGTTCTTGGGGACCTTCAATGCTGCAGAATGATGGAGGCCACTGTGTTCTTGGGGACCTTCAATGCTGCAGAATAATGGAGGCCACTGTGTTCTTGGGGACCTTCAATGCTGCAGAATAATGGAGGCCACTGTGTTCTTGGGGACCTTCAATGCTGCAGAATAATGGAGGCCACTGTGTTCTTGGGGACCTTCAATGCTGCAGAATGATGGAGGCCACTGTGTTCTTGGGGACCTTCAATGCTGCAGAATGATGGAGGCCACTGTGTTCTTGGGGACCTTCAATGCTGCAGAAATGTTTTGGTACCCTTCCCCAGATCTGTACCTCGACACAATCCTGTCTCGGAGCTCTACGGACAATTCCTTCCACCTCATGGCTTAGTTTGTTGTTGTTTTATTCTGACATTCACTGTCAACTGTGGGACCTTTATATAGACAGGTGTGTTATATAGACAGGTGTGTTATATAGACAGGTGTGTTATATAGACAGGTGTGTTATATAGACAGGTGTGTTATATAGACAGGTGTGTTATATAGACAGGTGTGTTATATAGACAGGTGTGTTATATAGACAGGTGTGTTATATAGACAGGTGTGTTATATAGACAGGTGTGTTATATAGACAGGTGTGTTATATAGACAGGTGTGTTATATAGACAGGTGTGTTATATAGACAGGTGTGTTATATAGACAGGTGTGTGTGTGTCTTTCCAAATAATACCAGAGGAGGACTCCATGTTGTAGAAACATCTCAAGGATGATCAATGGAAACAGGATGCACCTGAGCTCAATTTAGAGTCTCATTGCAAAGGGTCTGAATACTTAGGTAAATTAGGTCTCTGTTTTTAAACCTGTTTTCACTTTGTTATTATGGTGTATTGTTTGTAGATTGATGAGGATTTTTATTTAATTTAATACATTTTAGAATAAGGCTGTAATGTAACAGAATGTGGGGGGGAAAGGGAAGGGGTCTGAACACTGCGTATCCCTGTGTGTGTTCCAGGCCCAGCTGTGGCACCAGGGTAACGAGCACTTCGGCAGGTCCTGGGGACCAGGTGACGTGGTGGGCTGTATGGTGGATCTGAACGAACACACCATGATGTTCACGCACAACGGAGAGGTTCTCCTGGACCACTCAGGGTCGGAACTGGCCTTCAAGGACTTTGAGGTTTGGGAAGGTCAGTCTGTCCTACTGTCTACACCACCCTATGTGTTAGTCTGTCTACACCACCCTAGGTGTTAGTCTGTCCTACTGTCTACACCACCCTATGTGTTAGTCTGTCCTACTGTCTACACCACCCTATGTGTTAGTCTGTCCTACTGTCTACACCACCCTATGTGTCAGTCTGTCCTACTGTCTACACCACCCTATGTGTTAGTCTGTCTACACCACCCTATGTGTTAGTCTGTCCTACTGTCTACACCACCCTATGTGTTAGTCTGTCCTACTGTCTACACCACCCTATGTGTTAGTCTGTCCTACTGTCTACACCACCCTATGTGTTAGTCTGTCCTACTGTCTACACCACCCTATGTGTTAGTCTGTCCTACTGTCTACACCACCCTATGTGTTAGTCTGTCCTACTGTCTACACCACCCTATGTGTTAGTCTGTCCTACTGTCTACACCACCCTATGTGTTAGTCTGTCCTACTGTCTACACCACCCTATGTGTTAGTCTGTCCTACTGTCAACCCCTGTCTGTCTGTTGGCTTACTCTCAACATCAACACCATCTATTTGTCAGAAGAGATGTTCTGTCTGGAGAGGAGCTTTCCTGTCCCTTTGCTGATGCTGTCTAACCGACTTAAACCAAATGGTTGGCAGTCGCCGAATATCTAGCCACAAACTACTGGACGAGCTCCATTCTCGACCTATCAACGGGTCCTAAAATAAAAGACGGTCATATTATTTTTTCAGAATCGTGACTGAACAAGGATATGGATAATATACTGTACATCTCGTTGCCTTTTCTACACATCGTCAAGACAGGTCGGCAGCCTCAGGGAAGGTGGGGAGACAAGGTGCGCTGTCAACAGCTGGTGTGCGATCTCTAATGTTAAGGAAGTCTCAAGTTTTTGTTCTCACCTGAGATAGAATACCTCATGATAATCTGTAGACACTACTATTTACCAAGAGAGTTCTCATCTACACTGAGTGGACAAAACATTATGAACACCTGCTCTTTCCATGACAGACTGACCAGGTGAATCCAGGTGAAAGATATGATCCCTTATTGATGTCACCTGTTAAATCCACTTCAATCAGTGTAGATGAAGGGGAGGAGACATGTAGATGAAGGGGAGGAGACATGTAGATGAAGGGGAGGAGACATGTAGATGAAATGATCCGATAACATTGAGGAGTTTACCACATCAGTCACCGGCTTCATTAATAAGTGCATCGATGACATCGTCCCCACACTGACCGTACGTACATATCCCAACCAGAAGCCATGGATTACAGGCAACATCCACGCTGAGCTAAAGGCTAGAGCTGCCGCTTTCAAACATCGGGACACTAAGCCGGACTCTTATAAGAAATCCTGTTACGACTTCCGACGAGCAATCAAACAGGCAAAGTATCAATACAGGACTAATATTGAATCCTACCGTGCCGGCTCTGACCCTCGTCGGATGTGGCAGGGCTTGCAAGCTATCACGGATCACAAAGGGAAACCCAGCCGCGAACTGCCCAGTGACGCGAACCTAACAGACAAGCTAAATTCCTTCTATGTCCGCTTCGAGGCAAGCAATACTGAACCATGCATTAGATGACCCGCTGTTCCAGGTGAATGTGTAATCTCGCTATCCATAGCCGATGTGACTAAGACTTTTAAACATCCCTGTATATAGCCATGTTATTACCAGGTACTCCCTGTATATAGCCATGTTATTACCTGGTACTTCCTGTATATAGCCATGTTATTACACAGCATGCTGAGTGTCCAGAACACATTGATGTTGTTACCTACTGGTTAGGATAAGATAAGAACACATTGATGTTGTTACCTACTGGTTAGGATAAGATAAGAACACATTGATGTTGTTACCTACTGGTTAGGATAAGATAAGAACACATTGATGTTGTTACCTACTAGTTAGGATAAGATAAGAACACATTGATGTTGTTACCTACTGGTTAGGATAAGATAAGAACACATTGATGTTGTTACCTACTGGTTAGATGTTGTTACCTACTGATTGAGATAAGAACACATTGATGTTGTTACCTACTGGTTAGGATAAGATAAGAACACATTGATGTTGTTACCTACTGGTTAGGATAAGATAAGAACACATTGATGTTGGTGTTACCTACTGGTTAGGATAAGATAAGAACACATTGATGTTGTTACCTACTGGTTAGGATAAGATAAGAACACATTGATGTTGGTGTTACCTACTGGTTAGGATAAGATAAGAACACATTGATGTTGTTACCTACTGGTTAGGATAAGATAAGAACACATTGATGTTGGTGTTACCTACTGGTTAGGATAAGATAAGAACACATTGATGTTGGTGTTACCTACTGGTTAGGATAAGATAAGAACACATTGATGTTGTTACCTACTGGTTAGGATAAGATAAGAACACATTGATGTTGGTGTTACCTACTGGTTAGGATAAGATAAGAACACATTGATGTTGGTGTTACCTACTGGTTAGGATAAGATAAGAACACATTGATGTTGTTACCTACTAGTTAGGATAAGATAAGAACACATTGATGTTGTTACCTACTGGTTAGGATAAGATAAGAACACATTGATGTTGGTGTTACCTACTGGTTAGGATAAGATAAGAACACATTGATGTTGTTACCTACTGGTTAGGATAAGATAAGAACACATTGATGTTGGTGTTACCTACTGGTTAGGATAAGATAAGAACACATTGATGTTGGTGTTACCTACTGGTTAGGATAAGATAAGAACACATTGATGTTGGTGTTACCTACTGGTTAGGATAAGATAAGAACACATTGATGTTGGTGTTACCTACTGGTTAGGATAAGATAAGAACACATTGATGTTGGTGTTACCTACTGGTTAGGATAAGATAAGAACACATTGATGTTGTTACCTACTGGTTAGGATAAGATAAGAACACATTGATGTTGGTGTTACCTACTGGTTAGGATAAGATCACATTGATGTTGGTGTTACCTACTGGTTAGGGTTATAAGATAAGAACACATTGATGTTGTTACCTACTGGTTAGGATAAGATAAGAACACATTGATGTTGGTGTTACCTACTGGTTAGGATAAGATAAGAACACATTGATGTTGGTGTTACCTACTGGTTAGGATAAGATAAGAACACATTGATGTTGTTACCTACTGGTTAGGATAAGATAAGAACACATTGATGGTGTTACCTACTGGTTAGGATAAGATAAGAACACATTGATGTTGGTGTTACCTACTGGTTAGGATAAGATAAGAACACATTGATGTTGTTACCTACTGGTTAGGATAAGATAAGAACACATTGATGTTGGTGTTACCTACTGGTTAGGATAAGATAAGAACACATTGATGTTGTTACCTACTGGTTAGGATAAGATAAGGACCGTTCTGGTTCCTGCCCTACGGACCGTTCTGGCTCCTGCCCTACGGGCCGTTCTGGCTCCTGCCCTACGGGCCGTTCTGGCTCCTTCCCAAAGGGCTGTGGCTTGGACAAAGCTTACGTTCTTCTAATGGTTAACATAACAATGTCCTCTCTGTCCTCTCTGTCCTCTATGTCTTCTCTGTCTTCTCTGTCCTCTCTGTCCTCTATGTCCTCTCTGTCCTCTCTGTCCTCTATGTCCTCTCTGTCCTCTCTGTCCTCTATGTCCTCTCTGTCCTCTCTGTCCTCTATGTCCTCTCTGTCCTCTCTGTCCTCTATGTCCTCTCTGTCCTCTCTGTCCTCTATGTCCTCTATGTCCTCTATGTCCTCTCTGTCCTCTATGTCCTCTATGTCCTCTATGTCCTCTATGTCCTCTCTGTCCTCTCTGTCCTCTCTGTCCTCTATGTCCTCTCTGTCCTCTATGTCCTCTCTGTCCTCTATGTCCTCTCTGTCCTCTATGTCCTCTCTGTCCTCTATGTCCTCTCTGTCCTCTCTGTCCTCTATGTCCTCTCTGTCCTCTCTGTCCTCTATGTCCTCTCTGTCCTCTCTGTCATCTCTGCAGGTTTCATCCCGGTGTGCAGCCTGGGTGTTTGCCAGGTTGGGAGGATGAACTTTGGTAAGGACGTGAGCACGCTGAAGTACTTCACCATCTGTGGTCTGCAGGAAGGCTACGAGCCCTTCGGCGTCAACATGAACAGAGACCTCACCATGTGGCTCAGCAAGAGACTGTCTCAGTTCATCCCCGTACCTCCGCAGCATGAACACATTGAGGTGAGGGTCCAGTCGCTATCCTGTTTAGCCATGGTGCCTTACAAAACACGTTCTGTTGACAAGACTGTCCTTGAACCTTGACCCCTGCTCCCCCTGGTGTAATTGTGTGTAGAGTTTGATAAGTGATGTTGTTGTTAGGTGTTGTTAACCACCCTGAACAAGGTTTAACCAGTTTAACCCCCGCTGTTTCCCAGTAGGCCGTTATTGAAAATAAGAATTTGTTCTTAACTGACTTGCCTAGTTTTAAATAAAGGTAAAATAAAAAATAATAGTTTTTTTGTAACAACCTATGTTGGTAACCTACACTGAGGACTGAGAACACCTTCCTGATATTGAGTCACTGCACCCCCCTTTTGCCTCAGAACAGACTCGATTCGTCGGGTCATGAACTCTACAAGGTGTTAAAAGCGTTTCCACAGGGGATGCTGGTCCATGTTGACTCTACGAGGTGTTGAAAGCGTTCCACAGGGATGCTGGTCCATGTTGACTCTACAAGGTGTTGAAAGCGTTCCACAGGGATGCTGGTCCATGTTGACTCTACGAGGTGTTGAAAGCGTTTCCACAGGGGATGCTGGTTCATGTTGACTCTACAAGGTGTTGAAAGCGCTCCACAGGGGATGCTGGTTCATGTTGACTCTACAAGGTGTTGAAAGCGCTTTACCCAGACCCACAGACCTATGTTGACCTGGTATCGTATGGCTATTCAACCAGATGACTCCCCCATAATGCCCTGTTCCCTTTGTCGTCTGGTCTTTCTAAAAGGTCACGAGGATGGATGGCACCGTGGAGACTTTCCCGTGTCTCAAGGTCACCCAGAGGTCGTTCGGCTCCCAGAACAGTAACCCAGACATCACCTTCTATCGCCTCAGCATGCCTATAGAGTGTAACGAGGTGCTGGCCAAGTCACCTGGAGGGACGCTACAGTCTGGTGGGGGCTTCTCCTTCTCCTCTAAGAAAGATCTGGACGACTTTGAGACCGTGTCCGACTTCGAGGTGCTGATGATGATGATGTCTCCTTCTGTCTCCTTCTCCTTCTGTCTCTTTCTCCTTCTATCTCTGTCTCCATCTCCTTCTTTCTCTGTCTCCATCTCCTTCTGTCTCCATCTCCTTCTGTCTCTGTCTCCTTCTGTCTCTGTCTCCTTCTCTCTCCTTCTGTCTCCTTCGGTCTCATTCTGTCTCCGTCTCCTTCTGTCTCCGTCTCCTTCTGTCTCATTCTGTCTCTGTCTTCTTCTGTCTCATTCTGTCTCCGTCTCCTTCTGTCTCATTCTGTCTCCGTCTCCTTCTGTCTCCGTCTCCTTCTGTCTCATTCTGTCTCTGTCTTCTTCTGTCTCCTTCTGTCTCCGTCTCCTTCTGTCTCATTCTGTCTCCATCTCATTCTGTCTCCTCCTGTCTACTTCTGTCTCCTTCTTTCTCCTTCTGTCTCCGTCTCATTCTGTCTCCTCCTGTCTACTTCTGTCTCCTTCTTTCTCCTTCTGTCTCTGTCTCATTCTGTCTCCTCCTGTCTCCTTCTGTCTCCGTCTCCTTCTGTCTCATTATGTCTCCGTCTTCTTCTGTCTCCTTCTGTCTCCGTCTCATTCTGTCTCCTCCTGTCTACTTCTGTCTCCTTCTTTCTCCTTCTGTCTCCGTCTTCTTCTGTCTCCTTCTGTCTCCGTCTCATTCTGTCTCCTCCTGTCTACTTCTGTCTCCTTCTTTCTCCTTCTGTCTCCGTCTCCTTCTGTCTCCGTCTCCTTCTGTCTCATTCTGTATCCGTCTTCTTCTGTCTCCGTCTCATTCTGTCTCCTCCTGTCTCCTCCTGTCTCCTTCTGTTTCCATCTCCTTCTGTCGCTGTCTCCTTCTGTCTCCTTCTGTCTCCTTCTGTCTCTGCCTCCCTCTGTCTCCTTCTGTCTCATTCTGTCTCCTTCTGTCTCCTTCTCCTTTTCTCTCTGTCTCCTTCTGTCTCCATCTCCTTCTGTCTCCCTCTCCTTCTGTCTCCATCTCCTTCTGTCTCTGTCTCCTTCCATCCCCTTCTGTCTCTGTCTCCTTCCATCCCCTTCTGTCCCTGTCTCCTCCTGTCTCCTTCTGTCTCCTTCTTTCTCCTTCTGTCTCCTTCTGGCTCCTTCTGTCTCCTCCTGTCTCCTCCTGTCTCCTTCTGTCTCCTCAAAACTCCTTCTCCACTCTTAGGAGGAAAACGTTATTAATATCTACATACATTTAATACACACAAGTTGTTCCCTCTAAGCTGCGCGAGTGCACAGCTCCCCCGGGACTGCAGAGAAGCAGGAGATTGAGCTTCACTCAGAGTTTTCTCTGTTAGTTAACACTATCAACGTGTCCCTTTACTGTGGTAATAATGATCAAATCAACCCAATATTAGACACTTTTAATGCAACGTACCGAAAACAAAATGAACTATGCAAGAGATAGGCAGAGCGCATCGCAGTAGGATTCTATTGCATTGACAGGCACGACTCAGGCCCCTTCTCGACACAGCCTGGTGCACCGTAACCAATCAGAGATGCAGTAGGCCTATATGCAAATAGACCATTGCCATATATGGATCTGTGCCGTTCACTTTCAACTGGACTGTGTTTACAGCATGAGCGGTTGTGAGTAGATTAACTGGACTGTGTTTACAGCATGAGTGGTCGTGGGTAGATGAACTGGACTGTGTTTACAGCATGAGTGGTTGTGAGTAGATGAACTGGACTGTGTTTACAACATGAGTGGTTGTGAGTAGATTAACTGGACTGTGTTTACAGCATGAGTGGTCGTGAGTAGATGAACTGGACTGTGTTTACAGCATGAGTGGTCGTGAGTAGATGAACTGGACTGTGTTTATAGCATGAGTGGTCGTGAGTAGATGAACTGGACTGTGTTTACAGCATGAATGGTCGTGAGTAGATGAACTGGACTGTGTTTACAGCATGAGCGGTCGTGGGTAGATGAACTGGACTGTGTTTACAGCATGAGCGGTCGTGAGTAGATGAACTGGACTGTGTTTACAGCATGAGCGGTCGTGGGTAGATGAACTGGACTGTGTTTACAGCGTGAGCGGTCATGGGTAGATGAACTGGACTGTGTTTACAGCATGAGCGGTCGTGAGTAGATGAACTGGACTGTGTTTACAGCATGAGCGGTCGTGAGTAGATGAACTGGACTGTGTTTACAGCATGAGCGGTTGTGAGTAGATGAACTGGACTGTGTTTACAGCATGAGCGGTCGTGAGTAGATGAACTGGACTGTGTTTACAGCATGAGCGGTCGTGAGTAGATGAACTGGACTGTGTTTACAGCATGAGCGGTTGTGAGTAGATTAACTGGACTGTGTTTACAGCATGAGTGGTCGTGAGTAGATGAACTGGACTGTGTTTACAGCATGAGTGGTCGTGAGTAGATGAACTGGACTGTGTTTACAGCATGAGCGGTTGTGAGTAGATTAACTGGACTGTGTTTACAGCATGAGTGGTTGTGAGTAGATGTGCTTGTTTTGAGATCAAAGTGAGAGCTGCATGCAGCCACGTGGGCACATGTTGTTCATATCCTTTGCTAGTTAGTGAGTTATCAGCCCAGTTATAGATCATTTGTTAATATCCTCTCTGGTAGGCCTCTCTGGTAGGCCTCTCTGGTAGGCCTCTCTGGTAGGCCAGTAGGCCACTGTGGTAGGCCTCTCTGGTAGGCCTCTCTGGTAGGCCTCTCTGGTAGGCCTCTCTGGTAGGCCCACATGATGATGAAATAGCCACAGTGACGTGATTGGCCAGTGAGGCTGTACCTGCTTTAAATGTACTATATTAACCGTGTTCACAGTAAACGCACGACGGAAGTCACGCAGAACAACAAGGTTCAAGTCGTTCGCTCAACAGACCTGAAATCTGCTCGCTGACCGATTTAAAAAACATTAGAGGGAACATTTCTAGAAATGTTGTTGTTGTTGTCGTTGTAATGTTTGTTTCATGTTTCAGTTTGTTCCCTCTTCTCCTCAGGTGTTGACGAAATCTGCCCACTGCAACCTGGGCTCCAGTCTGGACAAGGAGAAGGACCAGTTCAACAACCACAAAGACTACAACCAGGAGAAACCCTCCGCGTTAAAGCAGAGGTTTGTAGATTACAGT
>NC_060180.1:107020-119520 GCF_021184085.1 Oncorhynchus gorbuscha | reverse complement strand
TCTATAGCATCAAGCGTAGTAACTACTGTCTCTGTCTCTGTCTATAGCATCAAGCGTAGTAACTGCTGTCTCTGTCTCTGTCTATAGCATCAAGCGTAGTAACTGCTGTCTCTGTCTCTGTCTATAGCATCAAGCGTAGTAACTACTGTCTCTGTCTCTGTCTATAGCATCAATCGTAGTAACTGCTGTCTATAGCAGCGTAGTAACTACTGTCTCTGTCTCTGTCTATAGCATCAAGCGTAGTAACTACTGTCTCTGTCTCTGTCTATAGCATCAAGCATAGTAACTACTGTCTCTGTCTCTGTCTATAGCATCAAGCATAGTAACTGCTGTCTCTGTCTCTGTCTATAGCATCAAGCGTAGTAACTACTGTCTCTGTCTCTGTCTATAGCATCAAGCGTAGTAACTACTGTCTCTGTCTATAGCATCAAGCGTAGTAACTGCTGTCTCTGTCTATAGCATCAAGCGTAGTAACTACTGTCTCTGTCTCTGTCTATAGCATCAATCGTAGTAACTGCTGTCTCTGTCTATAGCATCAAGCGTAGTAACTGTCTCTGTCTCTGTCTATAGCATCAAGCGTAGTAACTACTGTCTCTGTCTCTGTCTATAGCATCAAGCGTAGTAACTACTGTCTCTGTCTCTGTCTATAGCATCAAGCGTAGTAACTACTGTCTCTGTCTATAGCATCAAGCGTAGTAACTACTGTCTCTGTCTCTGTCTATAGCATCAAGCGTAGTAACTACTGTCTCTGTCTATAGCATCAAGCGTAGTAACTACTGTCTCTGTCTCTGTCTATAGCATCAAGCGTAGTAACTACTGTCTCTGTCTCTGTCTATAGTATCAAGTGTAGTAACTACTGTCTCTGTCTATAGCATCAAGCGTAGTAACTACTGTCTCTGTCTCTGTCTATAGCATCTAGTAACTATAGCATCAAGCGTAGTAACTACTGTCTCTGTCTATAGCATCAAGCGTAGTAACTGCTGTCTCTGTCTCTGTCTATAGCATCAAGCGTAGTAACTACTGTCTCTGTCTATAGCATCAAGCGTAGTAACTACTGTCTCTGTCTCTGTCTCTGTCTATAGCATCAAGCGTAGTAACTGCTGTCTCTGTCTATAGCATCAATCGTAGTAACTACTGTCTCTGTCTATAGCATCAAGCGTAGTAACTACTGTCTCTGTCTATAGCATCAAGCGTAGTAACTAGTGTCTCTGTCTATAGCATCAAGCGTAGTAACTGCTGTCTCTGTCTATAGCATCAAGCGTAGTAACTACTGTCTCTGTCTCTGTCTATAGCATCAAGCGTAGTAACTACTGTCTCTGTCTCTGTCTATAGCATCAAGCGTAGTAACTACTGTCTCTGTCTATAGCATCAAGCGTAGTAACTGCTGTCTCTGTCTCTGTCTATAGCATCAAGCGTAGTAACTACTGTCTCTGTCTATAGCATCAATCGTAGTAACTGCTGTCTCTGTCTATAGCATCAAGCGTAGTAACTGCTGTCTCTGTCTATAGCATCAATCGTAGTAAATACTGTCTCTGTCTCTGTCTATAGCATCAAGCGTAGTAAATGCTGTCTCTGTCTATAGCATCAATCGTAGTAACTACTGTCTCTGTCTCTGTCTATAGCATCAAGCGTAGTAGTAACTGTCTCTGTCTACATGGTGTGGGCTGGAGAGAGTACGAGTCCTGGTCAGGGCCGGAACAACAACGGTCTGGAGATTGGATGTCTGGTGGACACAGTTAACGGACTGCTAACCTTCACTGCCAACGGGAAGGAGCTCAGCACCTACTACCAGGTGGAGACACAGCGCTGGTACCACATGGTCATCAACCTCCTATTGCTACATTGACATGATAGTCATTTAGCAGACGCTCTGATTCAGAGTCACTTACAGTCAGTGAGTCATTTAGCAGACGGTCTGATCCAGAGTCACTTACAGTCAGTGAGTCATTTAGCAGACGCTCTGATTCAGAGTCACTTACAGTCAGTGAGTCATTTAGCAGACGGTCTGATTCAGAGTCACTTACAGTCAGTGAGTCATTTAGCAGACGGTCTGATCCAGAGTCACTTACAGTCAGTGAGTCATTTAGCAGACACTCCTTGTTGACAATGTTGACCATGTACATTCGTAGCCAAATGTTTTGAGAATGACACAAATATAAATTTCCAGAAAGTTTTCTGCTTCAGTGTCTTCAGATATTTTTGTCAGATGTTACTATGGATACTGAAGTATAATTACAAGCATTTCATAAGTGTCAAAGGCTTTTATTGACAATTACATGAAGTTGATGCAGAGAGTCAATATTTGCAGTGTATATGCAGTGTTGACCCTTCTTTTTCAAGACCTCTGCACTCTGCCCTGACATGCTGTCAATTAACTTCTGGGCCACATCCTGACTGATGGCAGCCCATTCTTGCATAATCAATGCTTGGAGTTTGTCAGAATTTGTGGGTTTTTGTTTGTCCACCCGCCTCTTGAGGATTGACCACAAGTTCTCAATGGGATTGAGGTCTGGGGAGTTTCCTGGCGATGGACCCAAAATATATATGTTTTGTTCCTCGAGCCACTTAGTTATCACTATTGCCTTATGGCAAGGTGCTCCATCATGCTGGAAAATGCATTGTTCGTCACCAAACTGTTCCTGGATGGTTGGGAGAAGTTGCTCTCGGAGGATGTGTTGGTACCATTCTTTATTCATGGCTGTGTTCTTAGGCAAAATTGTGAGTGAGCCCACTCCCTTGGCTGAGAAGCAACCCCACACATGAATGGTCTCAGGATGCTTTACTGTTGGCATGACACAGGACTGATGGTTGCGCTCACCTTGTCTTCTCCGGACAAGCTTTTCTCCGGTTTTCCCAAACAATCACAAAGGAGATTCATCAGAGAAAATGACTTTACCCCAGGACTCAGCAGTCCAATCCCTGTACCTTTTGCAGAATATCAGTCTGTCCCTGATGTTTTTCCTGGAGAGAAGTGGCTTCTTTGCTGTCCTTCTTGACACCAGGCCATCTCCAAAAGTATTTGCCTCATTGTGCGTGCAGATGCACTCACACCTGGTGCCCCGATCCCGCATCAACTTTAGGAGACGGTCCTGGGGCTTTCTTGGGCGCCCGAAGCCTTCTTCACAACAATTGAACCGCTCTCCTTGAAGTTCTTGGTGATCTGATAAATGGTTGATTTAGGTGCAATCTTACTGGCAACAATATCCTTGCCTGTGAAGCCCTTTTCTGTGCAAAGCAATGATGACAGCACGTGTTTCCTTGCAGGTACCCATGGTTGACAGAGGAAGAACAATGATTCCAAGCACCACCCTCCTTTTGTAGCTTCCAGTCTGTTATTCGAACTCAATCAGCTTGACAGAGTGATCTCCAGCCTTGTCCTCGTCAACCCTCACACCTGTGTTAACGAGAGAATCACTGACATGATGTCAGCTGGTCCTTTTGTGGCAGGGCTGAATGCAGTGGAAATGTTTTTCGGGGATTCAGTTCATTTGCATGGCAAAGAGGGACTTTGCAATTAATTGCAATTCATCTGATGACTCTTCATAACATTCATAAGATTCTGTATATGCAAATTGCCCTTCATACAAACTTGTTGCGAAAAGTGCAAATCAAACCCAGAACAACAGAAAAAGGACCTTATGAAGATGCTGGGGGAAACAGGTACAAAAGTATCTATATCCACAATGAGTCCTATATCGACATAACCTGAAAGGCCGCTCAGCAAGGAAGAATCCACTGCTCCAAAACCGCCATAAAAAAAGCCAGATTACGTTTTGCAACTGCACATGGGGACAAAGATCGTACTTTTTGGAGAAATGTACTCTGGTCTGTTGAAACAGAAATATAACTGTTTGGCCATAATGACCATTTTTATGTTTGGAAGAAAAAGGGGGAGGCTTGCAAGCCGAAGAACACCATCCCAAAGGTGAAGCACGCGGGTGGGAGCATCATGTTGTGGGGGTGGCAGCATCATGTTGTGGGGGTGGCAGCATCATGTTGTGGGGGGCAGCATCATGTTGTGGGGGTCGCAGCATCATGTTGTGGGGGTGGCAGCATCATGTTGTGGGGGTGGCAGCATCATGTTGCGGGGGTGGCAGCATCATGTTGTGGGGGTGGCAGCATCATGTTGTGGGGGTGGCAGCATCATGTTGTGGGGGTGGTAGCATCATGTTGTGGGGGTGCTTTGCTGCAGGAGGGACTGGTGCACTTCACAAAATAGATGGCATCATGAGGTAGGAAAATGATGTGGATATATTGAAGCAACATCTCAAGACATCAGTCAGGAAGTTAAAGCTTTGCTGCAAATGGGTCTTCCAAATGGACAATGACCCCAAGCATACTTCCAAAGTTGTGGAAAATGGCTTAAGGACAACAGAGTCAAGGTATTGGAGTGTCCATCACAAAGCCCTGACCTCAATCCTATAGAAAATTTGTGGGCAGAACTGAAAAAGCATGTGTGAGCAAGGAGGCTGACAAACCTGACTCAGTTACACCAGCTCTATCAGGAGGAATGGGCCAAAATGTCCCTATTGTAGGAGGCTTGTGGAAGGCTACCCGAAACGATTGACCCAAGTTAACTAATTTAAGGGCAATGCTACCAAATACTAATTGAGTGTATGTAAACTTCTGACCCACTGGGAATGTGATGAAAGAAATAAAAGCTGAAATAAATTGTTCTCTCTACTATTATTCTGACATTGGGCCCTGGTCAACAGTAGTGTTCTATATAGGGAACAGGGCTCTGGTCAACAGTAGTGTTCTATATAGGGAATAGGGCTCTGGTCAACAGTAGTGTTCTATATAGGGAATAGGGCTCTGGTCAACAGTAGTGTTCTATTTAGGGAATAGGGCTCTGGTCAACAGTAGTGTTCTATATAGGGAATAGGGCTCTGGTCAACAGTAGTGTTCTATATAGGGAATAGGGCTCTGGTCAAAAGTAGTGTTCTATATAGGGAATAGGGCTCTGGTCAACAGTAGTGTACTATTTAGGGAATACGGCTCTGGTCAACAGTAGTGTACTATTTAGGGAATAGGGCTCTGGTCAACAGTAGTGTTCTATATAGGGAATAGGGCTCTGGTCAAAAGTAGTGTTCTATATAGGGAATAGGGCTCTGGTCAACAGTAGTGTTCTATATAGGGAATAGGGCTCTGGTCAACAGTAGTGTACTATTTAGGGAATAGGGCTCTGGTCAACAGTAGTGTTCTATATAGGGAATAGGGCTCTGGTCAACAGTAGTGTTCTATATAGGGAATAGGGCTCTGGTCAAAAGTAGTGTTCTATATAGGGAATAGGGCTCTGGTCAACAGTAGTGTACTATTTAGGGAATACGGCTCTGGTCAACAGTAGTGTACTATTTAGGGAATAGGGCTCTGGTCAACAGTAGTGTTCTATATAGGGAATAGGGCTCTGGTCAAAAGTAGTGTTCTATATAGGGAATAGGGCTCTGGTCAACAGTAGTGTACTATTTAGGGAATAGGGCTCTGGTCAACAGTAGTGTACTATTTAGGGAATAGGGCTCTGGTCAACAGTAGTGTTCTATATAGGGAATAGGGCTCTGGTCAACAGTAGTGTTCTATATAGGGAATAGGGCTCTGGTCAAAAGTAGTGTTCTATATAGGGAATAGGGCTCTGGTCAACAGTAGTGTACTATTTAGGGAATAGGGCTCTGGTCAACAGTAGTGTTCTATATAGGGAATAGGGCTCTGGTCAACAGTAGTGTACTATATAGGGAATAGGGCTCTGGTCAACAGTAGTGTACTACATAGGGAATAGGGTGTGGTTTGTCCATGCCTGTGTTTTAATAGCTGTGTCTCTGTGTTCTCTCTCTGCAGGTGGAGCCCAGTACCAAGCTGTTCCCTGCTGTGTTCGCTCAGGCCACCAGCCCCAGCATCTTTCAGTTTGAACTAGGACGTATTAAGGTGAGCGGGAGGGAGGAACAGGACACACTATACAGCTCTGTACTGACAGGATGGAGAGAGGGCGGCCACAAATAGGGCTCAGATATGGGCTGCCTGGGAAAAGTCAACGTGGACCTGTCTCTCTCCACTGGCTGTGGAAGGTTATGAGGTTTGTCTCTCTCTGTAGGCCTCTGAATGGCTTTGTTTGGTCGGTGCACCACTGATGAGACCTCTGTGTACTTCACGTACCTTTCTCTGCATCGGATCACACTAAGGGAACGTCGCCCACAAAGCTCCTGTCTCTGTGGGACTCTGACCTCTACAGTAGCTCCAGGACTCTGATCTCTACAGTAGCTCCAGGACTCTGACCTCTACAGTAGCTCCAGGACTCTGACCTCTACAGTAGCTCCAGGACTCTGACCTCTACAGTAGCTCCAGGACTCTGACCTCTACAGTAGCTCCAGGACTCTGACCTCTACAGTAGCTCCAGGACTCTGACCTCTACAGTAGCTCCAGGACTCTGACCTCTACAGTAGCTCCAGGACTCTGACCTCTACAGTAGCTCCAGGACTCTGACCTCTACAGTAGCTCCTCTGAGGAGGACTCTGACCTCTACAGTAGCTCCAGGACTCTGACCTCTACAGTAGCTCCAGGACTCTGACCTCTACAGTAGCTTCAGGACTCTGACCTCTACAGTAGCTCCAGGACTCTGACCTCTACAGTAGCTTCAGGACTCTGACCTCTACAGTAGCTCCAGGACTCTGATCTCTACAGTAGCTCCAGGACTCTGATCTCTACAGTAGCTCCAGGACTCTGACCTCTACAGTAGCTCCAGGACTCTGACCTCTACAGTAGATCCAGGACTCTGACCTCTACAGTAGATCCAGGACTCTGACCTCTACAGTAGCTCCAGGACTCTGATCTCTACAGTAGCTCCAGGACTGTAAAGCCTGTTGTATGTCACGCAAAAAAATAGATCACCACTTTTTGTAGGAGGTACAGTTATGTAAAGCCGTAGTTTGACCTTTGAAAGAGTGATGAAGTGAATTATGTCCCTAACCCACAACCCTCCATTACTTTCTCCATCAGAACGTCATGCCCCTGTCCTGTCCCCTCCCAGAACCTCACCCTAAACCTGTCTGTTTCTATGTTACTAGAACGTCATGGCCCTGTCCTGTCCCCTCCCAGAACCTAACCCTAAACCTGTCTGTTTCTATGTTACTAGAACGTCATGCCCCTATCAGCGGGCCTGTTTAAGAGTGAGAGGAGGAACTCCTGTCCCCAGTGTCCTCCCAGGCTGCATGTCCAGTTCCTGACCCCGGTGCTGTGGAGCAGGGTACCCAACCACTTCCTCAAGGTGGACGTATCCCGGGTCAACGACCGCCATGGCTGGCTGGTCTCCTGCTCTGAACCGCTCCAGTTCATGTCCCTGCATATACCTGAGGAGAACAGGTGATGACCCTGCCTTGTCCCACTCGTCAGGAGTGAGGGAGGGCTTTAAATATAGTACAACAATATCTGTCAAAAATTTAACGACCTATAGATTTTTACATTTCTTATTAGAAATTAGTGCAGCGGTTAACGATTGCAGAGAAGGTGAATGATTGCAGAGAAGGTGAACGATAGCAGAGAAGGTGAATGATAGCAGAGACGGTGAATGATAGCAGAGAAGGTGAATGATAGCAGAGAAGGTGAATGATAGCAGAGAAGGTGAACGATAGCAGAGAAGGTGAATGATAGCAGAGAAGGTGAATGATAGCAGAGAAGGTGAATGATAGCAGAGAAGGTGAATGATAGCAGAGAAGGTGAACGATAGCAGAGAAGGTGAATGATAGCAGAGAAGGTGAATGATAGCAGAGAAGGTGAACGATAGCAGAGAAGGTGAATGATAGCAGAGAAGGGGAACGATAGCAGAGAAGGTGAATGATAGCAGAGAAGGTGAATGATAGCAGAGAAGGTGAACGATAGCAGAGAAGGGGAATGATAGCAGAGAAGGGGAACGATAGCAGAGAAGGGGAACGATAGCAGAATGTAATGTATGAGAAGCAATCAAATGTTGTTGCAATTAGGAAGTTCCTCACTAAGCTGTTTGTCAGTTTATGAACCTTCTGTGTCCCCTTCCTCCTCTACCTCCCCCCGCCTCCCCCTCTCCCCCTCCTCTACCTCTCCCCTGCCTCCTCCTCCTCTACCTCTCCCCCTCCTCTACCGCTCCCCCTCCTCCTCTACCTCTTTCCTCCTCCCCCTCCTCCTCCTCCCACTCCTCCTCATCTACCTCTCCTCCTCCACCTCTACCTCCCTCCTCCTCCTCTACCTCTCCCCCCTCCCCCTCTTCCTCTACCTCACTCCTCCTCCCCCTCCTTCTCCTCTACCTCTCCTCCTCCTCTACCTCTCCCCCTCCTCCTCCTCTACCTCTCCCCCTCCTCCATCTCTCCCCCTCCTCCTCCTCTACCTCTCCCCTCCTCCATCTCTCCCCCTTTCCTCCTCCTCCTTCTCCTCTTCCTCCTCCACCTCCCCCTTGTCATCCTCCTCCCCCTACTCTTCCTCCTCCTCCTCATCTTCCTCCTCCTTTTCCTCCTCTTCCACCTCTTCCCCCTTGTCATCTTCCACCTCTTCCTCCTCCCCTTTGTCATCTTTCTTCCCCTCCTTGTCCTACTCCCCCTCTCCTCCTCTTCCTCCTCTCTCCTCCTCCTCCTCCTCCCCAGGTCAGTTGATATCCTGGAGTTGACTGAGCAGAAGGATCTGTTGAAGTTCCACTACCATACTCTGAGGTTGTACTCTGCTGTGTGCGCTCTGGGGAACAACCGTGTGGCCCACGCCCTCTGCTCCCACGCCGACGAGGCACAGCTGCTCTACGCCATAGAGAACAAGTACATGCCTGGTCTCCTCAGGACTGGATACTACGACCTGCTCATAGACATCCACCTCAGGTAGCTAGCTACGACCTGCTCATAGACATCCACCTCAGGTAGCTAGCTACGACCTGCTCATAGAAATCCACCTCAGGTAGCTAGCTACGACCTGCTCATAGACATCCACCTCAGGTAGCTAGCTACGACCTGCTCATAGACATCCACCTCAGGTAGCTAGCTACGACCTGCTCATAGACATCCACCTCAGGTAGCTAGCTACGACCTGCTCATAGACATCCACCTCAGGTAGCTAGCTACGACCTGCTCATAGACATCCACCTCAGGTAGCTAGCTACGACCTGCTCATAGACATCCACCTCAGGTAGCTAGCTACGACCTGCTCATAGACATCCACCTCAGGTAGCTAGCTACGACCTGCTCATAGACATCCACCTCAGGTAGCTAGCTACGACCTGCTCATAGACATCCACCTCAGGTAGCTAGCTACGACCTGCTCATAGACATCCACCTCAGGTAGCTAGCTACGACCTGCTCATAGACATCCACCTCAGGTAGCTAGCTACGACCTGCTCATAGACATCCACCTCAGGTAGCTAGCTACGACCTGCTCATAGACATCCACCTCAGGTAGCTAGCTACGACCTGCTCATAGACATCCACCTCAGGTAGCTAGCTACGACCTGCTCATAGACATCCACCTCAGGTAGCTAGCTACGACCTGCTCATAGACATCCACCTCAGGTAGCTAGCTACGACCTGCTCATAGACATCCACCTCAGGTAGCTAGCTACGATCTGCTCATAGACATCCACCTCAGGTAGCTAGCCCACAGGTTAGAGAGGTGGGCCAGGAACCGGAATGTCGCTAGTTTTTCAGTTTTTGCCTAAAATGACATACCCATATCTAACTGCCTGTAGCTCAGGACCTGAAGGATGAGCATATTGTTTGAACCGTTTGAAATGTGAAATGAGTGTAGGAGAATATAACATATTAGATCTGGTAAAATATAATACAAAGAAGAAGAAACAACCGTTGGTTTGTTTTTGTACCATAATCTCTGAAATGCAAGAGAAAGGCCATAATGTATTATTCCAGCCCAGATGCAATTTAGATGTTGGCTACTAGATGGCAGCAGTGTATGTGCAAAGTTTTAGACTGATCCAATGAACCATTGTATTTCTGTTCAAAATTCTGTATCAAGACTGCCCAAATGTACTAATTGGTTTATTAATACATTTTCAGGTTCATAACTGTGCACTCTCCCCAAACAATAGCATGGTATTATTCCACTGTAATGCTGATGGCATTAGCCTACATTAGTTCAACCTCATGCTAATCGCATTAGCCTACGTTAGTTCAACCTCATGCTAATCGCATTAGCCTACGTTAGTTCAACCTCATGCTAATCGCATTAGCCTACGTTAGTTCAACCTCATGCTAATCGCATTAGCCTACGTTAGTTCAACCTCATGCTAATCGCATTAGCCTACGTTAGTTCAACTTCATGCTAATCGCTAAAGAGGTGGGTTTCAGGTGTCAGTGTGATGACCTGCATTAGCCTACGTTAGTTCAACCTCATGCTAATCGCATTAGCCTACGTTAGTTCAACCTCATGCTAATCACATTAGCCTACGTTAGTTCAACCTCATGCTAATCGCATTAGCCTACGTTAGTTCAACCTCATGTCTAATCGCATTAGCCTACGTTAGTTCAACCTCATGCTAATCGCATTAGCCTACGTTAGTTCAACCTCATGCTAATCGCATTAGCCTACCTTAGTTCAACCTCATGCTAATCGCATTAGCCTACGTTAGTTCAACCTCATGCTAATCGCATTAGCCTACGTTAGTTCAACCTCATGCTAATCCCATTAGCCTACCTTAGTTCAACCTCATGCTAATCGCATTAGCCTACGTTAGTTCAACCTCATGCTAATCGCATTAGCCTACGTTAGTTCAACCTCATGCTAATCGCATTAGCCTACGTTAGTTCAACCTCATGCTAATCGCATTAGCCTACGTTAGTTCAACCTCATGCTAATCGCATTAGCCTACGTTAGTTCAACCTCATGCTAATCGCATTAGCCTACCTTAGTTCAACCTCATGCTAATCGCATTAGCCTACGTTAGTTCAACCTCATGCTAATCGCATTAGCCTACGTTAGTTCAACCTCATGCTAATCGCATTAGCCTACCTTAGTTCAACCTCATGCTAATCGCATTAGCCTACGTTAGTTCAACCTCATGCTAATCGCATTAGCCTACGTTAGCTCAACCGTCCGGTGGAAGGGGCACCGATCTGTAGAGATCCTTATTAAGTCCCGGTTGATGAAAGAATGGAGACTGAACTGGCTACAGGTGGGCTGCTGGTGTCAGATCTACCATTGTGCCCTTGAGCAAGGCACTTACCCACCACAACATGCTCTACATCCAGGGGTTATTCTCATAGTGTGGGGGGAAAAAAGGCAGAGGATTCATTCCTGTTCTAACCAAATGGACAATAAAGCGATTTCTTCTTCTATCCTCAGTACCTATGCAACGGCGCGACTCATGATGAACAATGAATACATCGTCCCCATGACGGACGAGACCAAGTCCATCACTCTGTTCCCCGACGAGACCAAGAAGCACGGCCTGCCAGGGATCGGCCTGAGCACCTCTCTCCGCCCCAGAATGCACTTCTCCTCCCCCTCCTTCATCTGCAGCGGAGCCGACTGCTTCCAGTTCAGCCCCGAGTTCCCCCTGGAGGTCCTGAAGACCAAGACCATAGAGATGCTGACGGAGGCGGTGAGCGAGGGAGTCTACACGTCAGAGATCCTATAGGGGGCAGCACCGAGTTCCTGTTTGTTCCTCTCATTAAGTTGTTCTATACGTTACTGATCATGGGAGTGTTCCATAACGGAGACCTGAAGAACATTCTACAGCTGATAGAACCCAGCGTGTTCTCAGAGGGAGGGGACGCGCCCGCGGACACGCCCGAGAGTGATGTCACTAAGGGAGGAAGAGGAGGGGAGGGGCCTGGAGCAGAGGAGAGGGCGGGGAAGGTGCCTAAAGGACTGCTCCAGATGAAACTCCCAGAGCCTGTCAAACTGCAGGTACGTAAGACACACTGATATTTGCAAATCAAATCAAATGGTATTTGTCACATGCGCCACATACAACCGGGTTTTCACCTTTACAGTGAAATGCTGACTTACAAGCCCTTAACCAACAATGCAGTTTTAATACAAATAAATGTTAAGTAAAAAATCATTAAAGAGCAGCAGTAAAATAACAGTTGAGAGGCTATATACAGGGGGGCACTGGTTAGTCAAGGTAATTGAGGTAGTATGTACATGTAGGTAGAGTTAAAGTGACTATGCATAGATAATAAACAGAGAGTAGCAGCAGCGTAAAAGAGGGGTCTGGGCAGCCATTTGATTAGCTGTTCAGGAGTCTTATGGCTTGAGGGGTAGAAGCTGTTTAGAATCCTCTTGGACCTAGACTTGGCGCTCCGGTACCGCTTGCCGTGCGGTAGCAGAGAGAACAGTCTATGACTTGGGTGGCTGGAGTCTTTGACAATTTTTAGGGCTTTCGTCTGACACCGCCTGGTATAGAGGTCCTAGATGGCAGGACGCTTGGCCCCAGTGATGTACTGGGCCGTACGCAATGCCACCTTAGTACTCTGCCTGCAGTACTCATTGTTAACAAGACTGTGTCTCTCTAGATGTCCTGCCTGCAGAGTACTCGTTGT
>NC_060180.1:102020-104520 GCF_021184085.1 Oncorhynchus gorbuscha | reverse complement strand
ATAAGGGTTAGGATTAGGGTTAGTATAAGGGTTAGGATTAGGGTTAGTATAAGGGTTAGGATTAGGGTTAGTATAAGGGTTAGGATTAGGGTTAAATTTAGGGTTTGAATAAGGGTTAGGGTAAGGATAAGGGTTAAGATTTTGGTTTTGATAAGGGTTAAGGTTAAGGGTTAGGGTTAGGGTTAGGATAGGGTTACAGTTTGGTTAAGGGTTAGGATAACGGTTAAGGTTAGGGTTAGGATAAGGGTTAAGGTTAGGGTTTTGATAAGGGGTAAGGTTAAGGGTTTGGTTAAGGGTTAGGATAAGGGTTAGGATAGGGTTAGGGTTGGGTTAGGGTTGGGTTTAGGGTTAAGGTTAGGGTTTTGATAAGGGGTAAGGTTAAGGGTTAGGATAGGGTTAGGATAGGGTTAGGGTTGGGTTTAGGGTTAAGGTTAGGGTTTTGATAAGGGGTAAGGTTAAGGGTTAGGATAGGGTTAGGATAGGGTTAGGGTTGGGTTTAGGGTTAGGGTTTGGTTAAGGGTTAGGGTTAGGATAAGGGTTAAGGTTAAGTTTAGGATAGGGTTAGGGTTGGGTTTAGGGTTAGGTTAGGGTTTTGATAAGGGGTAAGGTTAAGGGTTAGGATAGGGTTAGGATAGGGTTAGGGTTGGGTTTAGGGTTAGGGTTTGGTTAAGGGTTAGGGTTAGGATAAGGGTTAAGGTTAAGTTTAGGATAGGGTTAGGGTTGGGTTTAGGGTTAGGGTTAGGGTTTTGATAAGGGGTAAGGTTAAGGGTTAGGATAAGGGTTAAGGTTAAGTTTAGGATAGGGTTAGGGTTGGGTTTAGGGTTAGGGTTAGGGTTAGGGTTTGGGTTTGGGTTAGGGTTTGGTTAAGGGTTAGGGTTAGGATAAGTGTTAAGGTTCGGGTTAGGACAAGGGTTAGGGTTAGGATAGGGTTTGGTTAAGGTTAAGGTTAGGATAAGGTTAGGGTTAGGGTAGGGTTTGGTTAAGGGTTAGGGTAAGGATAAGGGTTGAGGTTAGGTTTAGTAGTTAGTTGAATTGTTACTGATAGTCTGTAGAGAATCTACAGATGGACTTTCCAGATAAAACATTACCCAAGTATCTTCTGTTAAATGAATATCTTTCACCAGTCTGTTAAATGAATCTCTATCACCAGTCTGTTAAATGAATCTCTATCACCAGTCTGTTAAATGAATCTCTTTCACCAGTCTGTTAAATGAATCTGTTAAATGAAGCTTATCACCAGTCTGTTAAATGAATCTCTATCACCAGTCTGTTAAATGAATCTCTATCACCAGTCTGTTAAATGAATCTCTATCACCAGTCTGTTAAATGAATCTCTATCACCAGTCTGTTAAATGAATCTCTGTTAAATCACCAGTCTGTTAAATGAATCTCTATCACCAGTCTGTTAAATGAATCTCTATCACCAGTCTGTTAAATGAATCTCTATCACCAGTCTGTTAAATGAATCTCTCTTCACCAGTCTGTTAAATGAATCTCTATCACCAGTCTGTTAAATGAATCTCTATCACCAGTCTGTTAAATGAATCTCTATCACCAGTCTGTTAAATGAATCTCTTTCACCAGTCTGTTAAATGAATCTCTATCACCAGTCTGTTAAATGAATCTCTATCACCAGTCTGTTAAATGAATCTCTATCACCAGTCTGTTAAATGAATCTATCCAGTCTGTTAAATGAATCTCTATCACCAGTCTGTTAAATGAATCACCAGTCTGTTAAATGAATCACCCAGTCTGTTAAATGAATCTCTATCACCAGTCTGTTAAATGAATCACCAGTCTGTTAAATGAATCTCTATCACCAGTCTGTTAAATGAAGCACCAGTCTGTTAAATGAATCAGTCTGTTAAATGAAGCTCTATCACCAGTCTGTTAAATGAATCACCAGTCTGTTAAATGAATCACCAGTCTGTTAAATGAATCTCTATCACCAGTCTGTTAAATGAATCACCAGTCTGTTAAATGAATCACCAGTCTGTTAAATGAAGCACCAGTCTGTTAAATGAATCTCTATCACCAGTCTGTTAAATGAATCACCAGTCTGTTAAATGAAGCACCAGTCTGTTAAATGAATCTCTATCACCAGTCTGTTAAATGAATCCTTAACCAATCAGGGCCGTGAGTTTGTTGAGCAGGTTGGTACCATTCAGTGATGTTCTCCTCTCAGATCAACATGCTGCTGAGCTTTAAGGACGAGAAGGTGGACTGTCCCTGTCCAGAACACATCCGAGAACAGCTTGTAGACTTCCATGAGGACCTGATGACCCACTGTGGTATGTCTGTTTCACACCGTAGCACCGGGACACCTCCCATTTAGTTTCTTTACCGTAACCAGGCCAGCCAAGAACAGCTCGGATCGGCTTGGTTTGGCTCAGTTGTAAAAGCTTCATTGAAGTCATTACCCAGGCCTGCCAAGTACAGCTCGGCACGGTTTGGCTCAGTTGTGAGCTTCATTGAACTCATTACCCAGGCCAGCCAAGAA